>NC_056749.1:825411594-825514094 GCF_019279795.1 Protopterus annectens | reverse complement strand
TTTAACTTCTTTTCCATTTACATGAGCTGCATTAGCCCTCCCTCACCTGGGACACTGTTAATAACTAAGCTCATTGTCATTACCTTTGCTGTTGCTTTCTGCACCAGCCTTCTTACAAGTGCTGAACTATCATGGTTCTGTACTTGCTATCCATTCATCTTTTTATTTCATCATTCGTTCCATCTTTGTGTTCTCCTCCTTTCTTTATAGGCTCATAAGTGTATGCTAGGCTAATGACCACTGTGCCCTTGTAAGCCAAGCCATGCAATCCAAATCTGACCAACAAATTTGATTTATTTGGGGGGGGGGGGCTTACTGTCTTCCTCTGTCCATCAATTACCCATCAATTGGTTCAAGTTGCACTTTAATAGACAAGTTTAGGGAGGAACTCTGCTTCACATGGATGGGGAGCCTGTTCCAGATAATGGGAATTATCTGAGAAATATAGCTGTTTCTTTTTCTCCAACATGCCCTATTTATGTCACAAGCAAAATGTTGGTATTTTGATTAGTAGTTCTGATGCTGTTTGTTTTGCAGATGTGCAAAAGATTCATCAAAACAGGATTCAGGGATGTTTGTTCGGTAAAGATCACCTCTCAGAAATCTGTATGGCATCAAGTAAAGAGACAGGGTTTTGAGGTGATCAGCATAGAGCATTGTACTCCCTATATTCTTTTTGTAAAACAGCTTTGTGGACATTCCAGTTGCTGCATTTGTCTGGACAGGTTCATATCAATGGGGGCATTATACTCCGTGATTGGTCTGATGAAGCCTGAGTACAGTGGTATCAGTGGTATAAAGACCTCTCTGGACCTAGATGTCATGCCCTTACTTATAAGCTGACCAACAAAGAAAGATTTTCTTACTACATCAGGCACATGTTGGTTGAAGGTTACTATCTATATGTGATCCGACATCCCTTGCGAGTGCATCAACTTTTCAGGGTGTTTTATTGATTATGTAGTTACCCGTGATGGCTGACCTCCCAAAAATTACTATAATGCATTTCTTGGTATTTTGTTTTAAGCCATGGCTTTGGCAGCAAGTGTTTGGCCTCTTGAAGGGTGTCTTTATCCTGTGAACAGTTTGCAATCATCAGCAAACTTGGTCAGTCAGAGGCTTTTGACATTGGCTTTGACATCCAAGAAGTTGATGCCAAAGAGGAGCAGGCCCAACACAGAGCCCACAGGAGCTCCACTGGTTACCAGCCTCTTTGTACACATGGCCTCACCAATCTGAACTTCTTGCATCATGTCCATTAGCCAGCATGCTATCCAGTGTGTTACAAAGGAGTGTTTGGCCTAGTGCCATAGGTTTGTTGACAATACCTAAGTGTGGTATTGCATCAAATGCTTTAGCCAGACCTAGGTAAGCCGTATGCACTGCTTTCCCCTCATTCATTGCCTTACTGACCTTTTCAAAGAAATCCACCAGGTTCAGTAAGCATGGCCATCCTTTGACAAAGCCATACTGGGATGGATCCAGTGTCTGGAGGTTTCCTATATCCTTGTTGATAATTCTTTCCATGGCTTGGCAAAAAAAGACAAGTCAGACTAATGAGTCTATAGTTTCCAGGATCTAGTGAAGGTCATTTATTATGATGAAAGATGACCTTTGCAGTCCTCCATTCTCCAAAGTCTGTTTTAAGACTATAGTTAAATAGTGACCCCAAGCATTCTGAAAAGCTGATTACAACCTCCTGAAGGAAGGTATAATCAGCTTTACAGCCCCCTCCCCCTCCATAGGAAATGGCACAAGTGTCCAAACCTACACCAAAGTACTATATGAGCATTTATATAGCTGCATGGAATCAGGAATACCAGACAGGACAACATTCTCCTCCTCAAGAAAGAGTAAATATGTCTGGTGGACATCTACAATAAATAAACTCTATAATAAAAGGAAAAAAATACTGTCCAATACCAAGATGGAGCAGATGCCTAATTGGAACCAATCTCTCCTTAGCCTGAACAAGCAAATAAGGCACTAATGAAATCCTCCAAAGCAAACTTTGAGTCCAAACTGGCCACATCTACTAAAGAAAGTCATAAGACCTTCTTCACATATGTCCACATTCTCAAAGGAAGCACTCAGTTCTACTCAGAACTGGTGGTCAACGACACCACATACACAAACTCTGTAGATATAGCCAATCTGCTGGCAGAAAGGGTTCAGTGAAAACTTTGCTGCTCTGTCCCCCATCAGTAAATCAGGACATCCCCAACACCTGCCCCCCTTCCCCTTATCCCTAGGGAGCAAGTCATCACTGCCTTCTCAAAGGCAAATAGTACAGCCTCCAAGGGAGCCGATAACACCCCAGGCTGAATCCTACATGAACTCAGACAGGAACTAGCAGCACCATTAGCCACCCTATTCAAACAAAGCCTGAGTATGGGCTTTGTCCCAGCTGAGTGGGGGATAACCACTGTCCTCACTTTGCACAAAGGTGGAGTGTCCATCAATCCAGAAAATTACAGATCCATCAGCCTAACTAGCCTGATCTGCAACGTCATGGAACAGATTACCATAGACTCATTTAACAAGGACAGTGGCAACCTCCAAACACTCGATAACACACAGTTTGGTTTCACTAAGGGGACATCATGCCTGTTAAACTTGGTTGACTTCTTTGAGACAATCACTAAAGCCATGAACAAGGGGAAGATGTTGCACACCACTTACACTGACCTAGCCAAAGCCTTTGATACTATTCCCTACTCAAGGATAATAGATTAATTCTCTCAACTAGGCATCAATCTGTATGTTACCCAATAGGTAGCAGGCTGGCTCACTGATAAAACCCACCTAGTCAAAATAGGGGAAGCCACCTCAAGCAGTAGACCTGTAATGAGTAGGGTACCTCAGAGACCAATCTTGGGGCCTCTGTTGTTTGAAATATACCTTTTTGAGGTGCAGACCAAAACCACTGGCCTATGGCTGACCAAGTTTGCAGATGACTGCAAGCTGGGTGCTGTCATCAATTCCCCTAGTGATGTGGACATCCTCCAAGAGGGTCTCATCCAAACAAATGACTAGTACCAGAAACATGGCCACAAACTGAATGACAAAAAATGCATCATCATCCCCTTTGGGGAGAGAGACTTCCCTACAAATTATCACATTAATAAGAAGGACCTAAGCACACAATTAATTGTTAGGGACTTGGGCACCCAGGTTGATAGCAAACTGACTTTTGACCACCATATTGCCTCCATTGTACAGAAAGTTTTTGACATGGCCCACTTTATAAGGAAGGGTATGTCATTCAGGGACAGGGAAGTCATAACATCCCTGTATTTTTCCCTTATAAGACCCATTATTGAGTACAATGCCTCTTTCAGCATGTACCTGACAAAGCACATGCAGCAGCAGGAGAGACCACAGAGGATCCTCATCAGAAAAATATGGGGCCTTAAACATCTACCCTACACAGATAAGCTAAAAGCCCTGCCCCTGTACTCAGTCTCATACAGACTCCTCAGAGGTGACTTCTGTGTGGCATACAGAGCAATCTCAGATCCTGCCTTGATGGGACTGCTGCATATCTGCAAGTCAAGCTCCATTCAAGTAACCCTCACGCACAATGTCAACCTGATCTGTGACATCAATAGGACTTGTTGGCAGGACAGATTTGTGTCCCAAAGATCCTCCTTTTGTGGAATAGGCTCCCTCTTCATGTCAAGCAGAGTGCTCCATTAACCCCTTTTAAGCGCAACCTGAATAACTGGATGGGGAACAGAAAATACACCCCTGGGATTACACCTGTGTCCCTGCTGTACAGGGGCATTGGGTGCTGACTTGTCAGAACATAGGCTAAATTCTTGGCTAGGCTTGTAAGGGACTCAGGGTCATTAGAGTGGTACCTTCCTATGATCCTATGATCCTATAATCCTATGATCCTACGAACAGTCATATTTTAGACTGTTCAAGAGGCCTCCTGAGATGTTATCAGGGCCATTGAGGCCTTGTTATTGACTTTAGCAAGTACAGCCAGTACATACTCCCTAGTTACAGATGAAGGGGTTATGTTTGAGAGTATTTCCTGGGAGATGGCTGGGGGTGAGAGGGGGATAAACATAGCTGGCTAGGATATGGTACAGGGTTTTGTCTTTGGTGATCTCCACATGGAGGAACTCCAGTGTGTCATCCTGTTTGACCACCCTAGAGGTATGCTTGCTATAGATGCATATTGAGACACCTCAACCTTCAGCCATTGTCTTTGCAGCTAATGGTCTAAATATGTGGAAGACACTAAAATCTTGCACTGCTGGGGTACTCTCTGCTGCTTTAAACCATGTCTCTGTAACTGTACAGGTATCTATACTCCTGAGTGTGAGGAGGTCCTGGAAGAAGTGTTTTTTTTTTTTTTTTTTTTTTTTTTTAGGCTCTTAGTAGTGAGCAGTAGCACCTTAAGGTTCAGTTGAGTTCATTTTTCTATGTTGGTGGTTTTCAGTTTGGCATTGCCTAAAAAAGACACTGTGTGGGTGGATAAAATTTTAACCAGTATTCAAACGCCTACATGGATCAGGTGCAGACCATGCTTGGCAAAGCAATGTGGTCTATTAATCATGCCCTCTCAAGCTGTCAAATATTGGATCCCCTTAGAATGACACCAGAAGGACAGCCATTTAAAATCAATCATCTTTAGCTAATATTGTGGCATCATCCTTGGTGGTGGCAATATGCTGCTCAATGCCAGGCTCATACCAGCCTGAGACACTTAGTTCAAGAACTCCATAATAGCGCCTTTCTTCATATAATCCACAGAGGTACATCTCAGGTCATTTACACCTACATGGACTATGATGGAATCATACTGGTACCTATGGTTTTATGACTTGGGTGCTGCATGATTTGGCAGATCCTGGGCCAGATAAGCAACTAACCATTATCTTCTCCTTGTTCAGCCTGGTTAGAGGGACATCAGTACCTCTTATACCGGAGTCCCCTATGATGAACCATTATATTCTCCTTGTTCAGCCTGGTTAGAGGGACATCAATACCTCTTATAATGGAGTCCCTATGATGAACCATTATCTTCTCCTTGTTCAGCCTGGTTAGAGGGACATCAGTACCTCTTATAATGGAGTCCCCTATGATGAACCATTATCTTCCCCTTGTTCAGCTTGGTTAGAGGGACATCAGTACCTCTTATAATGGAGTCCCCTATGATGAACCATTATCTACTCCTTGTTCAGTCTGGTTAGAGGGACATCAGTACCTCTTATAATGGAGTCCCCTATCTTCTTCTTCTTCTTCTTCTTATTTCAGCTTTTTCCCGGTTAGGGGTCGCCACAGCGGATCACCTTGTCCGCACAATGAATGGCAGTGGAGTTTTACAGTGTCGAGTTGCCAGCCCGGCGCCCAACCTTCCACATAATGGAGTCCCCTATGATGAACCATAATCTTCTCCTTGTTCAGCTTGGTTACAGGGACATCAGTACCTCTTATAATGGAGTCCCCTATGATGAACCATAATCTTCTCCTTGTTCAGCCAGGTTAGAGGGACATCAGTACCTCTTATAATGGAGTCCCCTATGATGAACCATTATCTTCTCCTTGTTCAGCCTGGTTAGAGGGACATCAGTACCTCTTATAATGGAGTCCCCTATGATGAACCATTATCTTCTCCTTGTTCAGCCTGGTTGGAGGGACATCAGTACTTCTTATAATGGAGACCCCTATGATGAACCATTATCCTCTCCTTGTTCAGTCTGGTTAGAGGGACATCAGTATGTCTTATAATGGAGTCCCCTATGATGAACCATTATCTTCTCCTTGTTCAGCCTGGTTAGAGGGACATCTGTACCTCTTATAATGGAGACCCCTATGATGAACCATTTTCTTCTCCTTTTTCAGTCTGATTAGAGGGGCATCAATATGTCTTAGCATGAATTTCCCTATGAAGAGACCCTGGGAAGTGTGTTGCTTGCCTTAGGTGCTTAATGTGCATAGTGTTTAGGGCTCCATTGACAGTGAATGTATGCGTGTTGTTTTTTGAGTGCCTTTGGGCTTCCTGAGGCATAGTTTTGTCAACAGGCAGTCTAGGTGATCTTTGTTGTTTTGGAAGGTTGCTTTTAATTGTCTCAGCATACATTAGTCTATGCGTGTGTTGTGTGCTGTGTGAGGTGGGTGTTGTGTGCATGGTTTCAGCAACTTGATGTATGTGTTTGTATGTGAGAGTTTAGCCTCCAGTGTCATTGTGTAAGTACTCCACATGCATATCGTGTCTGTTTTTTTCAAGAATTGAGCGGCTGTCCACAAACATGAGACAATTGCTACACTGTTTCAATATGCCCATATCCACCAAGCTGACTACAGAGAAGTTAGGAAATTGTATATCCATACTGTCCAGTTCTTTGATTGGTGAGCTACAAGGGGGTGGTGTAATGGGATCAGAAGGCTATTAAAGGGTGCTGGGTTGGTGGTGCAGAATAATAAGGGTTCTTTATTTTGGCAGATCATGCTAAACAGTAATAAATTCTGCTTTCTTAGATGTTTACATAATACTAAATTATGCTAAATCTGTAGGTATTACCAGTCGATACCCAACTAGCTGCTCAAAGCTTGTTGGTGCACAAGGTATTTGTTCTATATTTTCTGATTTGCAGTTTTATGGACCATTCTATAAGGAAAATGTCCTTTCTATGTGTTTGCTGCTGTAAAGGATACTGCTAACTGCTGCTGCATGATGAAGAACTCCAGGCAAATGCTCCAAATTTATAGCAACACAGATAAAAACAAAAAACTAATTAATGAGCCTCTGGCCACTAAGACAACTAAAATGTGTGCCCTTTTGTCTGTTTTCCATCTCATACAGTCCAGGCACAAATCTCCTGCCACAAGATGAATAAACCCAGAACTCTTAATGACAAAACAGAATAGAAGAGACCCATCAGTGCAATGCTACCACATACCACTTAAACAACTAGCTAGAAGTCCCTTGATAAAGGTGATTTTAAGATGGTCTTACAGCAGTACGAGTGAGAGGAAGAGCATTTGTTTTACAAAAATACAGTGAAATGCACAAATAAAAGCAGGAAACAGCAGGAATCACTCAAAATAATTAAAGCAAGTGTGATTTAGCAAATAAAAGCACTTAGCTTTGCCTGGATGGCACTGGATGCAAATAAAACACTTCTGGAACACATGCTAGGATGTCAAGCTTTGCTGCATTCTGTGAAAATGAACAAGAGACAATTTGTAGTAAGGGAGGTTTACTCAATAGCAATAATGGTTTGCTGGGTGGGTGTTCAGTATCATGAGAACAATGGGCGAGAAAATGCATAAATAGCTTATACAGCAGAAAATGGCAATGAATGTGAGGATGGAGGGACTTTGAAGTCAGATTACAATAAGGGCCAGATGCCAGAGATATAGTCATGTGAAACCACAACAGGAAAAGGCAGGGAGGGTTAGGACAAAGTCAAGGAAGAAGCAATGTAGCTAGAGAGGTATCCAATCAAATAAAGCCAGTATTGTAGCTCTTTCAGAAACTTTAATGTCTTGGGGTGAGGGTTACTATGACCATGACATTGCTTTTGTTTTCCTTGTATCCTGTGTCTATATTATTTGCAGTTGTACCACTTGCTTTGGTTGTATAACCCTGCTAACACAATTCCTCACCCACTGTTACTGAATTCCTTCTTTCTCACTCCTCTATTCTCCTTCCTTTGTTTTGTCTCATGTATCTTAGCCTTTCCCTGCACATTTTTATCACAGCGATCCAGTTTTACATTTCCTAAGTTTTGCTCATGCTTGCATGTGTGTAGTACTGTCCATGGCTTTGAGTAGCTTCTCCTTTATTTACATACGTCTTGAAATGTAGGAGTCTCATTCCGGCTATATACCTATCCAGTCCCCTCTTCCCTATGGTCAAAACACTTGGTACGTTCTGCTCCATATTGTGGTTGCTGCCATTATGTCCTTGTACAATATGTAGGATACTGTCAAAAAAATTAAGTACAATTGCAATAACTTGTGCAGCTCCTTTTCCTCTATCATTTTGTTTTATTTAAATGAAGATTTGTTCCTAATTCATCATTATTCAGATAAGTAATCCATCTTGCTTTCTGTCACAATTTTAGGAAAGTAAACAGTGCAGAAAAGAAGAATCGATAAATACATAAAGAATTCCACATTATATCATAAAGTGCTCCCATCAATGTGATCCTGTCTCTGATTTGTTAAATTATTGAATCAGGCTCCCATGATCACAGCATAAGGCACAAAAATTCAGACATGAATTATCATGTCTGTAAAGCTAACCAGCCTATTCAGTTTGTTTTTGACGATTGCATTTTTGCCCAGCTGACATTAAAACAGCAGTGTTACCTTCTGTAACTTAAAGGGCTTGGAGCAGCAGGCATAACAGCCAGAGATTCAGCCCTGAAGTTCCAGTCATACCATTTTGCTTAGGTATTTATTTGTGGTGCAGTGGTTAGCATTGTCGCCTCACAGTAAGAGGTTCTCCTGTTCGATTCTTGGCTGGAACACCTTGTGTGTGGAGTCGGCATATTCTCCCTGTGGTTGAATGATGCTAAAGACATGCAGGTAGGTGTGAGTGTGAATGGGTGTGCCTTTGTTGAAGGTTGGGTGCCGGGCTGGCAACTCGGCACCGTAAAAATCCACTGCCAATCATGAGTAGACTGGAGTTCTGCTGTGGCAACCCCTAACTGGGAAAAGCCGAAAGACTTTATTTATTTTTTCTTTACAAGCACACATTGGGGGCACCACATATCGAGAACAGATGCTTGACCAATGTACCTAGTTGTGAAAATAAATAAATAGATCCTTTTTGACATACTTTTGAAATCATGTGCAAAACTGTAGCTTAAGTTTATCACTTCAGTCTATCAGAAAGAAACAACCCTATGGAAGAATAAGGCATGTGAAGTTAATAAGCTATTCCCCGATGTCCTTGGGAGTTTGGTCAGTGTGTTGGGGATCCTATAATGGAAGGCTTTTACAGACTATCTGGAGAACACAAGTGCCACCCATGTACAAGACTTGAGGGGGGGGGGGAGTTAGAAAAAGCATGAGAACTACATGCCTGTTAAAATGAAGCATTGTATGTCATTCTTTTCCAATGACCAAGTTGTTAAAGTTTTTTTTTTTCTATGTGGTAAGGTGGAGTTAAAAAAACTGTGTAATCTATTGTCTGGATACACAGTACCTCAAAGAGAGCACCAAGTAGAAGTAATCCAATACCAGATCACTAATTTTTTTGTTAAGAATATTCTTGGTTCAATTTCCATTAAAATATGTACTAGAAAGATACTGCAATGAAAAGGTTGATTACTTTCTTGGTAGGTGACTGTATTTATTAACAGTCCAGTTAAAACACTCTAAGAGTAAATTATATGAATGAGTGTTTTAACTGGACTGTTAATAAATACGCTCACCTACCAAGAAAGTAAGATGATTAGATAAAGTTGTTTTGAATCACGAACTTTTCATTGTAGTATCTTTCTAGTAACTATTTTAAATGGAAATTGAACCAAGAATATTCTTTATAATAATAAAAATAATTAAATTTTGGTATTGGATCCTTCTCCATGGTGCTCTCTCTGAGCTACTGTGTATCCAAACAATAGATTACACAGTTCTTTGATTCCAGTTTTTCAACCGATGAACCGGTGACATAGCAAGGAGAGCTTCAGGGGGCAATTTCTTATAAAGAAATGATCTTGTGTTTTCTTACACTATGTACTAAGGTGGGAGTGACAGTGAAGAGAATCATGGTTAATGAGTTTAAAAGAACTTGGGTGAAGAACCATTCCCTCTGATATCACACTCTGTCCAAAGTGCAGCATATTAGCAGGCATTCCCCACACAAGATCTACTTTTTGAATGTCCACTTGGCCTAGTTGCAGACACTGTTTTTGGATTTAATTTTGTAGTTTGTCAGAGATGGTTTCTGCTGTCTCCATGCATGGAGAGTTTTATACAGGTTAGTGTTTGTGACTTGGAGTAGATTTCCAGATGCCATTTTACCCGACAAATGGTACTGAGTGGCATGCAGTCATGGACAATCTGGTTTCCCTTGACACTGAGTGGCGTGCAGTCATGGACAGTCCATTTTCCCTTGACACTGAGTGGAGTGAAGTCAAGGACAGTCTGGTTCCCTTGACACTGAGTGGCGTGCAGTCATGGACAGTCAAACTTCTCTTGTCGATTACTGTTTTATCTGACAAATGACACTAAGAGGCCTGCAGTCATGGACAGTCAAGTTTCCCTTGACACTGAGTGGCATGCAGTCATGGACAATCTGGTTTCTCTTGCTGATTACCATTTTACCTGACAAATGACACTGAGTGGTGTGCAGTCATGGACAGTCTGGTTTCCTTGACACTGAGTGGCGTGCAGTCATGGACAGTGCATTTTCCCTTGACACTGAGTGGAGTGAAGTCAAGGACAGTCTGGTTCCCTTGACACTGAGTGGTGTGCAGTCATGGACAGTCAAACTTCTCTTGTCGATTACTGTTTTATCTGACAAATGACACTAAGTGGCCTGCAGTCATGGACAGTCAAGTTTCCCTTGACACTGAGTGGAGTGAAGTCAAGGACAGTCTGGTTCCCTTGACATTGAGTGGCATGCAGTCATGGACAGTCTGTTTCTCTTGTTGATTATGTATTACTTGTTGTAATTGTCTGCAGGTGTGTTTGTCCCTCCCCCTCATCCTCATTCTATCAGTAGCAAGTATAATTTAAATAAAGAACCAGTTCATCTTTCATGGAATGCTAAACCAGTGCTCCCTTTGAGTATTATAGTGTAGCTTTATCAGCTTATAAAGTAGTATATAAACCCATTTTGGATTTCCTGTTCTTCTTTTCCAGTCATCAACACTCAGGTAATTTTAGATGTAAGGTTGTGGCATGTCTTAAGAATATCTGCTCTTTTAACTATTCTTCTCCTTTCAGCTTTTCCAGGTTAGTGATCACCACAGCAGATCACCTGTCTGCTCATGATTGGCAGTGGAGTTTTTTTACGTTGTTGAGTTGCCAGCCTGGCACCCAACCTTCTACAGAAGGCACACACATGCACGCACTCATGCCTAGGGCCAATTTAGCACATCCAATCTACCTACAGCATGTCTTTCGGAGGAAACCAGAGCACCCGGAGGAAGCCCACACGACCACAGGAAGGACATGCAGACTTCACACAGAAGGCACCCCAGCCAAAGGTCAGACCGGAGAACATCTTGCTGTGAGGTGGCAACACTAACCACTGCACCACCATGGCCGCCCCTGCTCTTTTAACTATTAAACTGTTATATATTTTTCAACTTTTACTTGCTTAACTAATTCCTGTCTAATGTAAGGATCCCTAATGCAAATTTTGAGAAACATGCTCTTTTAAGGTACCGAGAGTGAAGGATGATTTTATAATGTTGCACAGTTTGTAGGATGGCAGGAATCACAGGCAATGATTAGACAGTAACTGGCCTGGGTTCATACCTTCATATCTCCCAACCTGCAGACATTGAAGATAACAGCAAAGGCCCTTGAATTGTAGGTACGTCCAGCTAACAATCTGGACATGCAATTAGCAAGAAACTTGAATACTAAAGAACACATAACGTTTTTTGCTTCCATAAGCATTGTGGGATATTACTCAGAAACATGTTTAGAAAAATAGAGTGACAAAATGACAGAAAATATAAGCATGTTATCAAAGAGACAGTAAAAGCTGCAGACTTTAACAAACAGCATCACACAATTCTACCACATAAGGTCATTTATATTTGCTCCAGAAAAAGGGAGATGTAAAATGTGTGTCCCCTTTTATTAAAATATTGTTGTCACTAGTGTGTTGGTCATGTAGCATGTTTTGTCTATGTACTAGCTTAATAAATCACATGTGACAAGGGCAATTCAGAAAACTGAGTGATGGGGTAAATCAAGCCTGAAAACAGGGACATACCTTCAAAAACAGAAAATCCTGTACAGTGGTAAATGAGTCCTGAAATAGGGATTAGGACTACCTGAAGCTTGGAAGCTTGCAAACAAAGCATTTGAACTACATTTTCCATCCAGTGAAGTACATTTAATCTACATGCAAAATACATTTAACTATATTTAACATACTGCACTTCTTACCATTTATAGCAATTTTGTGAGTTTCCTGTTGAGTTTGTTCTGCATCGGAATTTAAAGCTATTAATCTGTGGGGATTCCATAACTGCACCTAATTTGCAATCTCCTGCAAATTTGGTCATCCAGAGAGGCTTGACTTCAGAGAAGTACATAAATGCCAAAAGTTGCCAGATCCCAGAGGGTCCCTGCTTGTGAGTGGCCTCTTTGTATAGGTGGTTTCCCCAATTCTAATTTCCTGGTCCTGTCTGTGACGCAGCTGGCAATCCACTGGGTGACATAATGGGTTATACCTAACCTCCTGAGTTTATTAACACTGCTTGAGTGGGGTGTTGTCAAATGTCTTGGCCAGGTCAAACTAGGCATGAACCATTTTGCCCTCATCCATTGCTTTGCTGGCCTCCTCAAAGAGGTTCACCAGGTTAAGTAGGCATCACATGCCCTTGATGAAACCAAATTGGGTTGGGTCCAGTGTCTGGAGGATTCCTATGTCGTTATTAATCATTTCCATGATCATTTTTCCCATGGCTTTGCATATGAGACTAGTGAGACTTATAGATCTGCAGTTTCCAGGACCTGTAGATGGCCCAAGTTTGTGCAGAGGGATGACTGTTGCTGTTGACAATTTCTGAGGCATGAAGCTTGTTTGGAGGCTATGGCTAAATAGGTATTCCACAGGGCCTAGGTCATGTTTCATGCTATTTGGAAGGCATCCTCAGATATTGTCTGGGCTCACTGTTCCAATGCTCTCCTTAGCGAGAACATTGAGGACTTGTTCCCTAGTGACAGTACGGGGACTTATAATTAATGTCATTTCGTGAGGGGAGGTTCAGGGGGGAGAGAGGGGTAAAGTTAGAGATGAATTTGTCTGCTATTAGGTTTGCTGTACCTTTTGGCTCAATATATGTGGCTCCATTAGAGCTCTGCACACAATTGTGTACTGCCTTTGTGGTTGCAGATATAGCTACAGAATCCCTTGTGGTTGTCCTTGGTCTGGGTAGCCAAATTTACCTCCTATTTGGCTTTTGGAGACTTTATTTGTCCTCTGAGTTTTTTGTTTAGTTTAATAAGAGAGCTTTTATCCTTCTGCTGCATCTCCTAATTTTTGCCATGATTTTCTTCATTCTGTTATACAGCCCATTGAACTTGTGATTCCACCATGGTAGTTCTTTTTTTTTTTTTTTTTTTTAGTTAGCTCTGTATTCATTCCTGGTGTGTACATCTTCCTCTATTAATGTGTGCATATAGGGTTTCTGTGAACCGATCCACACAGGCAGCAGTGTTCTCAGGGTTTATGTGGGTTTGAAATTTTGCCAATTTATCACCAATAGCACAATGTTAGCCTTAGAATGGTTCCTGAACATTACAAGTTTAGCTGGGGTTCTGTTTTATTTTTACTTCAAAGGAGACAGTTTTGTAGTGTGACCTTACTAGGAAAGACACTACATTAGGGTGTGTGTAGCTCTCTCCAATATTAATGAGGACCAGATCCAGTATATTTGTACCCCTGGACAGTGTTTGTATTTACAATATCCTGGAATCTTTGTACCTGCTTGTTTGGTGTCATATATGCTTCCCAGTTAATAATGAGGAAATTAAAGTCACTCATGAATATGGTAGTGGATTGGATGGTGAGTGTTTCCAGTAAAGTTAAGTATGTGTTATGGGTTTCTTTTGTAATAGAGAGGAAGCTATAGCTTGCAAGGAAGTGGTATGGGATTTTGCCTTTGGTGATTTGAACATGAAGAAGCTCAAGAGCATTGTATCATTGGACCAGAATTTAGGTATATTTATTTTTGACGTAAAGTGAGACATATCCACCCTTAGTCCCTGTCTTTGCAGTAATTGGTCTAATGTATGGAAGACATTATAGCTTTACACTGCTGGTGTGGTCTCTGAAGCCTTAAATCATGTCTCAGTGGCTGCACAGATGTCAGCATTCTCTGGAATATAGCTGTCTGATAGCTAACTCCCAAAGGTAAGCTGTCACCTGTTTGCACTGCTGTGGTGGAACATAGCGCTATTATTAAATACTTATGTTTATTTTATACTGTATAAACCCCCTACAGCATATTTTCATGCATATGTTATGTGAAATTCTGTGCACTACAATCTGTCTGTTACATAAAGGATGGGATTGACTTCCCCAGTATGCATGCATGTGGATACATGTCCAGCACTAACAAGGAGGTTTTCCCCTCATGCATTTGTATGGCTACAAACAAACCAGCCTTAGTGAACTACAGATAAAGATGAATCTGTTCATATCTGTTGGTACTGCTGATTAACTTAAAATGTTTGAAATATGTTTGCAGATAAGGGCGGCTTACTGGGTCGTCAGCAAGTTGTATGCTCAAGGAATGATTTACGGATATTCTCTGATGCTTAATCATATAGTGGTAGCTATGATTACCTTCAATGGGATAGAGACAACATCAGGATGGCTGAGCCTTTTCATTGTTTGATGTTGTAATATGTAGCTCTGACTGTATAACAGATCATTTTCATAAGCTGATGTTTTACTGCCTTGTTTCTGTAAAATTATCAATAGCTGTGTTTTTTACCAGATCATGACGGCCACATTTGTGATGCAGTCTGTCACTGACCACAGTAGCATCTGTAAAGCTTTCTACATGCTTGAGGTAGCATTGGGAGGTGTGTTTGCATGTACATGTGACAGTGACAACACCATTGCTACGGTAGTGAAGTTGTGTAACATCAGTTCAATTGATAGATGAGGTAAGAAAATATTTACAAGAGTTCCCTTTTTACAGATGGGAGATCAGTTTGCATTTAAATTTGTTGAAGCCCTGTCATTTTCCAATAAGTTCAGGAATTAAGTCTGAAGATGGAAAAGGTACAATCACTATATCTGAGGGAGTTTGTTGCTGTCAGTAAAACTAATGGTCCATCACAGAGGGATCTGAGAAGGTAGATGTTATCTTGTGGCTAGCTTAGAAATTAATTGGGATGAATAGTCAAGTTTGCATATCTTAATGAGTAAAATAATAGAATGTGATCTGAATGTTACTTAATTGAAAGTTAGATGATTTCAGAGATCATGGCAGGGGATTTCTTAAATGAGGAACATAAGGATAAAAACAGACATTGTTAGAGCAGACTTGGAGGTTATGTTGACATTTTGTGGATGCACAGAAGAGGATTTTGGTTACTTTAAATTATATTGGTACTATTCTGAAGCCACTTTAAATGACAAAGCTTTGAAGTTGTACAAATCCCTTTTACCACATGCAATATAAAACTATACATGTTTTGACAGAAAAAAATGTCTTGCTTGCATTCTACTTTGTTGTTAAGGAGAGCTCCATGAGCTTTTTCTTGGAGCTGAAAAGCCCTGCCAAGATATCACGAATGACAGAGCCCACACTGTTTCACTACCTAAACCAATCAAAAACTACTTCATTTCTATTCTAAATGCATCAACAACAGTTTCTTACTTCTTACAAAGGCAAGTTATCAACTAGAAGCTGCAGATACAGCACCATTCACTGAAAATTATACTATGATAATGTGGGGTCTATATTAGAACACCAAACTTTCAAAATTTCCAGTGTTCTAATATTGAACCCTAGTAATCAAAAATTTAAAACATCGAACATACAGAACAGCAAATTTTTTCCTAGGGAAAAAATTTGCTGTTCCAAAACACATACACACAATGCAAGTACACCAAACAAACAGCAATCCACACACATACACCTAAACCCTTACACCTAACCCTACACTAAACTATACATACACCACTAACTATCCACTTACCTTAACCCAAACCCTAACCCTAAGGTCCGTTACTATCGCACAGTCACCTCACCCGTGCCCTAACCCTAACCCTAACTCACCTACCCCGCCCTAACCCTCACGTCCACACAATCGCACATTTACCTGACCCACGCCTAACCCTAACTCACCTAACCCACCCTAACCCTCATGTCCACACAATCGCACACTTACTTGAACCCGACCCATAACTTTCTACCACAGCACTGAAAATACTGAAGCAACAGAAATAGACAACCAAATTATTTCCCTAGGAAAAAATTCAGTTTTCTGTTTCTTCGATATTTTCAGCATTCGCTGAAAACGGCTCAGTATTAGACCACTCGGAATTTTGAATGTTTCATGTTCTAATATAGACCCATAATGTGATAGTGAAGCCACCATATAGACAAGAAACTGTTCCTCTTAGGAAGTATGCTGCTTTTGCTTACTCATAATGCTTGGCAGTTGTAAGTAAATCATTGCCTGTCACTTATAATGACATCATTTGTGGGTCTGATGATTGAGAAAACCTGAATAGACAGCAAAGCTAAGAAAAGTAAACAACACATTTTAATCTTCATTTTTTTGCAAAATCACTTGCAGCTTTAACAGAAGGGGTATAACTGGGAAAGAAGTTAAATGTAAGACAAAGATGCTTCAGAGCAGAATAATATGTTAACAATGGCAGCTCTCATGTGTGGTGTGATGAATCTGAAAAAGATCCACAAATGAGGAAATTAAATTTGGTTTAGAGATAGTCAAAATTAACACCTTTAATCTCTGATAAAGTGATCAAATTTGTATTTTTGATTACTGCTTAATGTATTAACATTAAAGTCAAAATTCTGTACATGCACTGCTTATGCCAGTGCCTCCATAGTAATCTACTCTTATAACAAACCACAGGGCTGGTTTGTTAATTTCCTAATTAATTGATTGCACTTCACTAATACAGCCACGGAGTGCAGAACTGTCATGCAACAGTTTAATGTCATTGCCAACTTCTCCTGTGCCCTCAGTGCAATAGACTGTGCCCATCCTCAAATCAAAACCCAGCTGTACCTGATGATAAACAGTACATCAGTAGAAAGGGGTGTTCATCACTCATGTGTCAGGTGGTATGTTCTGTAAATGACCTCATTAATAACATCATAGCAATACACCCTAGTAGTGTGTGTGATGCAACAATCTGGAGGGGAAAGTGCCCTGAGGTCTGTCTTCCAACATGGTAAAATACAAGTGGGGCTCCTACTACGTAAGTACATGACCACTGCAATATGGTAAGCAGTAGCCAGACATTGCAGCAGGAAGCAAGATGATCAAATATTCCTTCTCATTCCCTAAGAACAGGTGACTGTACTTATTCACTGCAGCCTTTCCTAATAGCACCATACAGAACCCCATCAGTCCCTCCCAAGGACGTATACAACACAGCAGACTTCTCAACAAGAAACACCATCAAGCATGAGTTTGTCATGCTGAAAGCAGGATTCAGATGTCTGGACACATTTGGTATAAGATATGAGTAGGTACTTGTTCACATTTAGGGTTATCCCAGTGTTGAGCAATTACAGAGCCAGCTTTTGGCTAGGAAGTCTTTCAGAATGGTTTTGAAGGATGGGAGGGAGGGAAGGCATTGACCTGATAGATACAGGTAAGCGGTTCCAGACTTTAGCAACATGGCAAGACTACAGACAATGCCAGGCAGATTTGATAGGTTTGTTTATAGACAGGAGCTTTTGGTAATTGGATTGTAATGACTGACTGGGAACATAGTTATAGAATGTTATTTAGTACCAGGCAAACAGATGAATTTTAGATAATTGCATAGGTATTAAGAAGCTGTGTATATGTTAGTAGATTTGGAAGTTCTAACCAATTTAGTCTTTTTAGTGCTATACAGTGGTAAGTCCTGAAAGAGGGCATGGGTCCCCTCAAATTATCTAAAGTATGAACACAGTTATTCACATTAGGCTTAATGTATAATTATCAACCATAATGGATTTACTGCACATCAGTAAGTCGGATGGCATCAAAAATACTCAGTCTAGGGATCTAAACCTCTTCTGCAACATCAAATGAACAGTTGTAGGGACAGGTATATCTTGCAAAGGATACTGCTGTTCTGGAAGAGATTCCTGATCTACATAAAACAAAGTTTATCCCTATCATTATTCAACTGCAACTTGGATCTATGGGTGGAAAAACAGAAAATTTACCCCGGGACTACTGTATGTACAACTAATGGCCAGAGACAAGTCCTTTATTATTTTATCCCATTAGTGGCCCCCCTCAAATGTAGGTATGATATCAGTTATTCACATTAGGGATAATATATAATTACTGACCATTGATGGATAAAGCCAGTCTCTAAACAAATAGGATAGGTTAATTTGAGCCCAAAAAGGCGTAAAATGTCCCGAAAGGGCAGCTAGCCTAGTACTTGGCTATGAACCTATGAACCTATGACAGTGAGTATACATCAGCCATGGAACATACAGCAGTGTTTTGGATACAGAAATGTAGGTGTCTATGTGTGTGTGTGTGTGTGTGTGTGTGTGTGTGTAATTGAGTAGATGTGGGAAGGCAAACAAGGGAACTGCATGTCAGCATGAGGATAAAAAATGGAAACCGGTCCACAGAAGTACATTCTGTGGTGAGAGTGAGGCATGTGCAGTACCATATTAAAATGCCATAAGTAACACAAGTATGCATACAGAGGCACACAGTGGGATGGGCAGACAAGGAAATGTGTGATGTAGCAATCCATGCTGGGTGAATATGATAACATGCTGATAACCATGTAAGTAGGTGTTAAATGTCAACTAGCAAGATTGCCACATAGAACATTACTGCCATCAATATATGTACTAACATATACCAATAACAAATTTGCACTGCATATTACAACCAGAAGCTAGTCATCTAGGTTAGATAACTGATTAGAAAAAGTCTGTGACATCAGACATTTGAAAAAACACCTACAGATTGATTGGTCAATGGTCAGCACAGTGGTCAGCAAATCCAGAAGAGCAGAATGACACAACATGACAAACGATCTGGGTCCTCCATCAGTGTTACTCTACTGAAGTCTAGGGCACCCACACAGATGGCTTATATCATGGTCCTGGTTGCCCCTGCCACATCCAAAAGCACCAAGCCCATGGTGCTGTAAGGAGGAGCTGTATGTGATGACATTAGCCTTTGGGATACAGCGTGGATAAGAGCAGTAATGCAATGCATTTGTCTGGAAGTGACTGCTGGGATCATAGTTGAGTGACCTTCATCAGATGTGCATGCATGTTGCAGCACAGGCACTGATATCAAATGTCCATGTGTGGGTATAATGAGAGGATGTCTGCCTCTCCTCACTGGAGGTAATCTGCTCATGACAGTCAGGGCCATAGCACCCTCTTTGTTCTATGGCAATGCTCAAGCACCTCTGTAACAAGGCTTTTAAAAGAGCATGCAGAAGATACCACACTGTCATGCTGTGCAGCCAGTGTTGCCATGACCTCCCCATGCATGTAACACCTGGTTAGTACTACAACACTGCTCTAGCACAGCCTTAACAAGGCTTTCAACAGAGTGTGCAACAGATGCCACAGTGTCATGCTATGCACTCAGTGCTGCCATGACCTCCCCATGCATGTAACTCCTGGTTAATACTATAACACTTCTCTAGCACAGCCATAACAAGGCTTTCAACAGAGTGTGCAACAGATACCACAGTGTCATGCTATGCAGTCAGTGCTGCAGTGGCCCCTTTCATGCATGTAACACCTGGTTGGTACTACAGCACTGCTCTAACAGAGGGATAACAAGGCTTTCAACAGAGTGTGCAACAGATACCACACTGTCATGCTGTGCAGCCAGTGCTGCCATGATCTCCCCATGCATGTAATACCTGTTTAGTACTACAGCACTGCTCTACCACAGCCATAACAAGGCTTTCAACAGAGCATGCAACAGATACCACACTGTCATGCGGTGCAGCCAGTGCTGCCATGACCTCCCCATGCATGTAATACCTGTTTAGTACTACAGCACTGCTCTAGTACAGCCATAACAAGGCTTTCAACAGAGCATGCAACAGATACCACACTGTCATGCGGTGCAGCCAGTGCTGCCATGACCTCCCCATGCATGTAACATCTGTTTAGTACTACAGCACTGCTCTAGTACAGCCACAAAAAGGCTTTCGACAGGGCATGCAACAGATACCACACTGTCACGCTTTGCAGCCAGTGCTGCCATGACCTCCCCATGCATGTAACATCTGTTTAGTACTACAGTACTGCTCTAGTACAGCCACAAAAAGGCTTTCAACAGGGCATGCAAAAGATACCACACTGTCATGCTATGCACTCAGTGCTGCCATGATCTTTCCATGTCTGTGTTCCTCACCTTCATGCAACACAAGCAGCTGGTTTGCTACGTGATCAGTGGCAAGTTCAAGTCTGCATCGGACAGAGCCATGAATTCACTATGAACATTTATGTGCATGTAATAGTAAATGGACACATTTTGACATTAATCAATGTATATCAGTTACACTGCTTGTAAAGTCAAACAGCCAGTATTAGTCCATCATGGGATAGAGTCACCATAATTACCAGACTCTACATGGGTGTTAGCAGATCCATGTCATTATCATGTGCATCACCTGATGTCACAACATCAACAGAATGGCCAGCAACATTATCCCCTCTATCAGAGGCTACACCATGAACCACATATCTGTCCACTTCTAGGCTGGACAATGAACCCAGTGCAATGGCCCATGTGCCATTGGCTGTACTATTTAGATTGAAGCACATCACATCCCATCTCAGGATCAGTGGATGGGCTACTAGAAGAGGCAGGTAGTGGACATGCTACAAAAATAGACAGTTGACCCATGTCATATACATTCACAGAGGTCAAATGATGCAGCATAGTACTGAAATTGTGGACAACTATATACCAACAATGCTAATGATGATATGGACTTATCAGGATGTCATGGCTGTGGTTGACTCAGGGACCCTATATAACAGAGATATGCCACGTCTTTTACATATCACACAAATGTGACAGATAATGTCAATACAACTACTAAAACCTATCTGACATGTACCAATCTGACTCCACTACCGACAGTGTGAGTTGAAATGCCACTGTCATGTGAAAAGATAAATGCACACAACTCAGTAGTAGGCACTTACAAGGTATCATGTAGCATTCTACCTTATGTATAACCCACAGGAAATAAGATATACAGATACCAGATGTGAGATGATGATATTCAGATTGCAAGTGTCCTATGCAGGTGAAGAAGACAACATTAGTCATAAAGGGCACAGATGTAATTATCAATAGTGAAATGTAGCAACCATATAATAACTGCCTTACCAGGTATGTCCTCTCTGGTTAGGGTATGCATCATCCAATGTAAAGCAGAACTTGTATTATAAAACAGCACACAAACAACAAGTGAGAGTACCCCTCAGTCATAACAGGAAGTAGAGGCACTCAATAGCTATGGACCACAATAACAGAATATGGAGACACTTACATGATAAATAGTGCAGACATCATGCAGATGTACCTGTATAGGGAACAAGCCAACATTAATATCATAGAGCACAGGTGTGCTAAACGGTGTTGAAATATAGCAACAATATGAACAAACTTACCAGGTCTGTCTGCTGTGCCTGATGATTCATGGCCTGTGTCTGACAAAGATGTATCTGTAGGCTAAAATGAAACACAAACAAAAACAACATGTGCGTATACTCCACAGTTGGAACAGGAGGCAGAGGCACACAACAGCTTTGGATCAGACCAACAGGATTTGGAGACATTTATGTGACATGTGGTGCAATTGAAAAACATAACATCACACGTTGTTGACAGTGTTATTATCTATGTACTGTGTAGGCTATAACACTTACATCGTGCATCCCCATCAGGTGTGTTGGCATGGCCATGGTGTAGTTCAGCTGCTGTAACACTAATATAACATTACAGTAAGATTTGCAAATTAATGTCCTTCAATGAGAATTGTTGTATGCTGTAGTGTTTTTCAATGTTAGCTATACCTATACGCCCTGGAATACCATCCTTAATACCTCCCCCACGTATTCCAAGATCATGGCAGGTATTATGATAGGAGGTCAGGAATGCTGTTCTCTCATCTGGGAGAGGATGGTGGGCCACCTCCAGTGGCCTTCCTCCCTCTCTCATAGTGGCAGACTCAGCTGGCTGCTTGGAGGATCATGTCAGAACAACATCATTGGCAAGCCTTCCTGTGTCAATCCATGGCATTGGTCATGCGTGTAAGATCCATCCACATTTCATTTTCCCATCCATCTGAGCAGGTTGAATTGATGCTGGCACAGAACTGCTATAATTTGTTTTCTTGAGGTGTAAAATTGTTCCTCCTATTGTATTTGGACATCTGGAAGCAGGGTTGTATGCACATTTTAGAGTTTTTATAGGGGTTCTCATACTGACATGACAACGTTCAAAGCATATGTGAAATGAATGCCTTAACCCTCATTTACAGTGCATACCTATGCAAAACTATACCATCATCGGGTTTATATTAGTAACTCGAATGCTTACCTTATCGAATCCGTAAACGTCGACCCATCCTTATTGAAATGCAAAAACATTGAACGTCCAGAAGAGTGAAACCAGAAATGTCGAATCGTTATGGTTGTCCTTCTGCGGTAAAGCTCCGTAAGGTAAGTGTGCGATAGTTACGGACCTTAGGGTTAGGGTGCGGGTTAAGGTAAGTGCATGGATGGTAATGTATGTTAGATTTAGTGTAGGGTTTTGTTAAGTGTATGTGTGTGGATTATTTAGTTTGTTTGGGTTTAGCTTTTTAAGGTAAGTGTGCGATAGTTACAGCCCTTATGGTTAGGGTGTGGGTTAAGTTAAGTGCATACTTGGTGGTATATGTAAGATTTAGTGTAGGGTTAGAAGTAGGGTTTAGTTTAGGGTTAGAAGTAGGGTTTTGTTTAGTGTATGTATGTGGTTTATTTAGTTTGTTTGTGTAGGTAGTATGTAGTGGGCAGTGGGGTGGGACAAGTATGATAGTTCGATGTTTTGAATTTTGCGGTTTAGGGCGTTAGGTGTTTATGTGGTTCGATGAGGACGGGTCGACGTTTAGGGATTCGATAAGGTAAGCACATGTGTTTATAATATAGACCCACCATCATCATGTACAGATAAGCAGAATGAACTCAGAACATGTCTGAATAAGCTGAAGGTTTGGCATAAAAGTAAGAGAGTTTGGCATAATGATTAAGGTCTTTGCCTTATAATGACAAGCTATAGGATTTAATTCTGACCTCAGGTTAGTGGCTAGACTTAAAATATCCCTTCAGGGTAGCTAGCATAGTATTCATCCTGGCTATGTCACTTATGGACAGCGCAGTCTGTAAGACACTGAAGGCATAGGCACAAATCCATGCCATCCTGTTGCCCCTAGGAGATATGTATTGGGTAAAATTGGGTTATATCAGCTAGACTTGTAAGGAGTCTTAAGCCATTAGGTTAATAATCTTCTATGAATCCACATGCCCAAGCATCATTAGCATACATGGGTACAACTATCATATGTCTGGATATGTCATATATGCATAAGTGAGATCTGAACCCATATCAGTGAGTATTATGACAAGTAACAGCTAAACACGTAATATTGTCTGTGACATAGCATGACCTCCATTTAGCTGTACATTTATTACTTTTTTATTTACCATTTATTTATTTATTTATTTATTACATTTGTTAACTGGGTTATGTCCGAATGGGCCAGAAGCCCATTTTCAGCAGAGACCTGGGGAGAAAAGGTCCACATGTAGTAACAAAGCGTACAGTAATAATACTTATTATACAGTAGTCAGTATGAATACAAACAATGGTTTACACAAATATACAGAGACCCAAGTACAAGCCTTGCAAACTCATACAGAATATTTATTTCAAAAACAATGTGCAGAAAAGAAATGAAGAGACAGTAAGCATGTATACCGAATACCAATTACAACAACAGTGTGCATTAAAATAAATTTAGAGGCAGTATGCATGTATGTCAACAGTGACTTCGGACAGGGAGTTAATTACAATTCTGTATATATGTACAGTGTGGCTGGAATCAAAGCACCTCTGTCTATCAATTAACACAGTGTGAAAGCTGTTATGGGTCAGCAGTGTTTGAATGACAGAATGGAGGGAATGTAGAAGGAGTTAACGTAGAGGAATAAGGTGAGGTACCGGGAGGCAGGAAGGAATTTGCCTGGTGAATGACAGGAGCAGAGCCAGCGTTTGGCTAGGTAGTTCTTTAGGAGTTGCTTGAAATTGTGGTGGTGAGTATTTTGTGTGATGGACTGTGGAACAGTGTTCCGTAATTTGGATATTTTGTGGGAGTAAAGGGAGTCACCGTGGTAGTTGTGGGAGCGGGAAACCTTTAGCATTAGTTTGGTGGAGGATCTGAGGGACCAGGAAGTGGTATTAAGTTGGACAAGGTTAGTGAGAGTAGGGCAGTTACTGGGTTGGTAGATTATTTTGTGGGCCATGGCCAATTGGTTGAGTGATAGAAGATTTGGGAGTTCTAGCCAGTTGACTTGGGAGAGGGTAGTGTAGTGGTGAGTCTTGTATGGCTGATTAGTGGCAAACTTGGTGATTTTGTTGTAGCAGGATTCTAGATTAATGACCTCTGTCTCCCACAGGTTTATGAATATGTGAGATCCATACAGGAGGGTAGAAAGTAAGTGTGACCATGCAGTGGCTAGTCTGGCACTCTGAGTAAGGTATGGTTTAGGCCTATATAGGGTGCCAGGTTTGGTGTGAACTTTCTTGATGGTCAGAGAAATATGCTTGTCAAATTTTAGATTCTCATCTATTGTTACACCTTGAAGTTTAGTCTGGCTAGTGGGTTCTATTTTGGTTCCATTTGAGGATAGGATTGTGAGAAGGGACTGACCAGGTTTGGATAATTTGTTTCTAAAGATAATAATCTTAGTTTTGTTTGGGTTTAGTATGAGTTGGTGCTCTGGTAGGTATTTTTCTGTGTCCTGAAAGGAGGTTTGCATTTTTATTTGAAGTTCTTGTGGTGAGGGGGGCTGAGCATATTAGTGTGGAGTCAGTGTACTGGACAATGTGTGCCAGTTGAGTTGCTGAGCTGAGGTTGTTAGTAAATATGGTAAAGAGGAGGGGACCCAGAATGGAGCCTTGGGGTACACCGACTGAAATGGGGAGTAGGGGGGAGAGACTGCCCATTTAGTGGCTTGCTGATGATTGGAAAGGTAACTATAAAACCAGGTTAGGGATGCAGTAGTGAGGCCATAGGAAGAGAGTTTGTCTAGAAGTAGTTGGTGAGAAACAGTGTCAAAGGCTTTGGACATATCTAGAAAGATTGAAGAGACAGCGTGATCTTCATTTACGTGGTGATTAATGGTGCTGCCGAATACTATTAGAGCTGTGCTAGTACTATGTCTAGGATGAAAGCCATGCTGAGAGCTAGATAGCAGGTTGTGACTAAGGAGGTGGTATATGAGTTGTTTGTGGATGAATTTTTCTGAGATTTTTCGAGGGGGAGAAGATGGCTCTGGGATGGTAGTTGGTTAGTTCTCTGGGGGGAACACCTTTGTGGAGGGGAATGATGTGTGATACTTTCCAGAAAAGAGGGATGTACTGTTCTGTAATGGATCGATTAATCAAGACAGAGATGGGGTAGGTAATAGAAGGTGCCACAATCTTTAGAAGTTCATTAGGAAGTTGGTCAGCAGCAAGACAGCAGGGTTTTAGACTGGTTAGGTTTTTTTTATGTAGCAAGTTTGAATGGGATTAAAAGTGAGGGGGTTGGGGTTGTCTAGGGTAGGAGTGGGAATGGTAAGTGGCTGTGTGCCATGGGTATCTAGTAGGTTCATTATAGAATTAATAAAGTGAGAGTTGAATTGAGTAGCTATAGGGTCCGTGTTGTTAGAAGAGACGGGCAGGTGTTGGGGTATGACCTGGGCTAAGGAGATAGTTAAGGCTTTTCCAGAATTTTTTGGGATTGTTTAGATGTTTTTGTTGACTGGTTTGGAAGTAGGTTTGTTTGTCCTTTTTGATTTGTTTCTTGGCTAAATTCTGGAGCTGTTTATATGCTAAGAGGTTGGATGAATCTTTGGTGGTCTGGTAAGTAAGGTTCCTGGTAAATATCTCTTCTAAGTTCTTCTTTCTATCAGGAATACTTATCCTTATATCACTCTATCTCCACAAAATGTTTTCAAAGATATTTATATTTTGGAAATACACCCATGTACTTATGTATTTGTTTATTAGTTTATGTGTTTACTTGACTTCGTTTTATTAATTTATTTGTTTAACCATAATGACTGCTAGACTAGTTATATTACTTACATTGTGTTATTCTTTAGTGTATGCTGATGCAGTCTGTTTTGTTTACAACATAATATAGTAGTGATACTTTTTTATGTGGCGATTATGGTTGTATCGGGTTATTTTAATCTCATGCTGGCTTCCTGACTAGCCGATGAAATGGGACATTAATGGATCAGTCAATTGTCACAAACAAATGAACAATAATTTATTCACAATAAATACACATATAAGGGAATGTATTTCACTTGTATGAACAGTGAGGCATATGTAATAAAGAACGTGAGGAAACACAGCCATTTGTTGACCAAGAATATTATTAAGCCCCTGTTTGTAACACCTCATAAACAGTTGTAATACAGGAGACATAATTTATTTGATTGAAAATGTTTACCTTTTAACAGTTATGTGATGATAGGAGTACAGTTTTCAACTACCGAACATAAGTGAATTATTTATCAGTGAGTGTGGATTGATAATAATTTATTCTGTCAACTAGTGAATTAACTTACCCTTCCATAGATCATCATTGTCTATCTTGGATGTTTGCTGACAAAGGCCATTGTAGTTGAGGAGAAATCCCTCTACTTTGGCATGTTGTAGCAGGTTGAACACCTCCTCCCACTAGCTGGAGTGTTGAAAACACTGCCTCCTGCATAAAATATTAGTGGCCCATTCAATTTCTTCAGTTACATTTCTTTAAAAATGTAGGACCAAATTCTACAAAATTTGAATGTGTTGATATAAAATGTAAATTTCATCGTTAGGGTAGAAGTATTTTCAGTGAGGTACATTAGTAGCATGAAATTAACTAATTTGACATGCAGATGCAGATATTTTATAAAAGTGAATACTTTGATAGCATGTTACAAGTAATATTACATTTCCAAAGAAAGTAAAACAATGGGGAAAATGTGTGTTCCTTAATTTGCTTTTCTCAGTCAGTGAAGAAATACTTTATGGGAAAAAGTCCTTTAAGTGAGATAGATAGTTATGTTTAGAACTTTCTGCTAGGCACAGGAAAATTGCACTGATTCCACCAAACACACATAAACTGGTTGAGTATCTTGGTATACTGAGACAGATTTGCAGTATTGACCAATATAATATGTTCCAATGAAACAAGCGAGCAATAAAGCAAAACAAGTTGATTCAGTATGTGTTCCTTTTAAGCACCCTGTTTCAATCAGAAAGACAGTTAAGGCATTTTTTATACCCAGTAGCTACATCTATAATAATGGAATTGTGCTAACAGATGCTGTATGAAGGAATTTTGCAACATACAATAAAATGTAAGTAACACAAAATGAGCAGTTTAGAATTAAGCAGTGTCATTGCTCTAGAATTTGTTGTTCTACTAATATCAGGAACTATGAATTATCACGTCAGTTGATATAAACAAAATGTTAAAGGTTACAAAAGCTCTAGTAACAGCCATCTAAACCTGAAATGTATAAAAGAGAAAAATGTAGGATCTAGTGTTGCAGGCTATATAATAATAATGGAGTCTCAGAGCTTAAAATGTAGCATTTCAATGACAACTGGTTATCAAACAGTATACGTATTTTACCGTTACATGATCCTGATAGGGCCTCAGGCATAGACAAGGAAAATTTGGCTTGACTGAGAAGACACTGAAAGGGTAAATGAAATGTGCTGTTAGACAAGAAAATCTTAACTGTAGCATTCTGACACCTTTTTTTGATGATGAGATGGTGAAACTTATAGCAATCAATAGCCCCTGAAAATGATATACAATGTCAAAAGTTAGTAGCACATAAATGCACTGAATAGTAATATAATTTGGTTGCATTTGTCTGGTAGTTAGTGCAGTTGGTTAAAGGTCTGAGCTGTTAACGCGTCACTTCCTATAGACGCGTTTAATTTTTACAATCTGCTTTTGCCTATAGTGGGATTCTGAAGAAGTCCCTTTACCAGACAATGCTTTGAAGCAATTGTGAAGTTTGGTTAGGTTCCTCAGTGGTCTACTGAACTGCACGTCTAAGAACTACCCCGTGAATATATTAACTCATTAACACCTATGTGGTATGGAATGGCACACCTCTAGCAGCCTACACACATCCTCCCACTCTAGAGCATTTTCTAAAAAATAACTTAAAATCCATAAGATAAACAAGTGTAAATACTGTGTGAACAGTAAATGTTTTCACAACTGTGGAAACAGCAGTGTTACCAGTAAGAACTATTATTTACATTGATAACAGTACATTCATAATCTTTTTATAAATATTATAATATATTACAATGCAAACAAACCCCCAAATATTTTTTGTGAAACTTTCGCAAACAAATTGTCATATTTCAGGCACTGTACAGCCTAGATATTTATTGTTGGAATATTTTTGTTAAGCAGACATAAGCTTTCATATCATGACAAGACAATCATCTATGAGTACATGTTTATTGAGATATATACAGAAATATGAAAACATATGCTCAGTTGTATAATTAGCAAAATAAATAACACAGAATATCTGTCAAGATATGCAAGTCCAAATAACAAAAAGTTTTTTCAATAACATCTATGATTTCACTAGATGCCATGCATTTTTGAAGTATTAAGTACACATGGAAATATAGCTTATTTTCATAATTAATAACCAGTAATATCTCAGGTATAGTGTAATATAAATGGACATTGACAATAAATGTTCATGTCTCCCACTATATCATATCACACCATACCCCTCAATAATATACAGGGCTTTCAGTTATGAAAATATGAACATAAATATGACAGCATGACTAATAACTGACAAACAGTGATTCATTTCACTACTACATGACATCTTACATTAACAATGTTAGTGTTATTTTGTTAATAACTCCTTGCACTTCCAATACTGCCTACTATTAGCTGGTAAGTCACTTAGTTAATGAAGTCACACGCAAAAAAATGTTAGGACACCACGAGGAGCTATGGGTCTATATTGGAAGCATACAGAAATGATGTTAAAGGCTTGAATGTGTTAATAGTTTTAAATAATGGGGTAGATTTCAAAGGAAAGTTGGGTACAGAGCAATACACTGAAGGAAAACATTGTTAAAGAAATTCCAGATGCAATTCCAAAATGGACAGAATGTCAAGCGCAAGTAAGAATTTATTCAGTGCAGGATAATTGTAGACTCCACACATGAAGATTGGATTCTGAAACTCAGCAGGTGTACCCAACAACAATAAAATGTGACGCAAAGTAGTATGTCAATAATCTTACAAAATCCCTTGGTGGAAGCCATAGTTGCTATCAGTTTCACTTAACTAATTTAGACAAATTATTTAACATTCCTGCGGATTCTACAGAACAATTATAAATAATAATACAAGCTGCAGTAATTGCATTACAGCAGGCTGGGTTTTGAAAAGCTATACTAGATGACAATCTGCAAAAATGTCCCAAAATACTGCCAGCACAGTGCTAACCAAGGCTACAGTTAATCCAGCTCTAACACCAGGACATCATTGATAGATACATATTAGATAAAGAGATGGTGCAGGCTGTGTGTAGGATATGTGCACCAACACATCCTCACATAGTATGAGGGGAAGCCTAGCCTGGTAGAAACAAAAGTGTGACGGGGTCTGGAGATTTTGTCCTCTGGGAAATTTCAGCAGCATATACGTAATGATATAGGGTTTTTACTGACAGCCAATAGTAACATATTAGGACAACAACTGGCAGATATGTGCCAAAAAGTAGATTGATTTATCCACTTTCCAGCAACATCCATGAAGAGCAGGACTGACATGGAACATTTCTGTGTTATTTCCAATTCTACTGTATCCACAGTGTAACTGACTGCGCCCATGTACAAATCAAAACCCCAGCATCAGATGATGCTGAATGATGCAGCAATAGAAAGGGGTGGCTAGTGCACAATTGTCATGTAGAATGGTCTGCCAAGATGGCCTTATTATCAATATTGTATGCATGATGCTGCAACATGGAGGGAATGTGAGCAGAGATCCACATTCTAACAGACTGAGATTCCAGAGGGACTCTTACTTGATAAGTGCAGCATCTCAGCTATAATGTAATCTGAACCAACACCAGTCAACAGTAAGCAATGTGACTACATGTGTGTTTTCTTCTACAGTCATGTGACTGCATTTATCCACTAGAAACTTAGCTCATGGCACCACTCAGAACCCAATCTATGCCACCTGAGGATGCATACAACACAGCATACACCCTGACATGTAACAACACTGTACAAATGTCTGTCATGCTGAAATTATAATTCAAATGTCTGGACATATCTGGAGGTGTCATACAATACAAATTGGAAAAGGCTTCACAGATAGCCACTGTGTATGCCATGCTGTACAACTTGTTAACATCTAAATATGGTGGCCTGCCAGCCCTATGTGTGGGTGAACTACCGCAAGAACCCCAGATGTCTGACATGGAGCTCTCAGGACTGTCACAGGATGTTCAGAAGTACATAATGGTGAGAACAACTAAGCATGGGCAACAGACACAGCAACCATATACAGTGACATGGCATCATCTGTCAAAGAACTTTGCATCATGACAAGTTACAAGTACATAAGTACACAGATAAAGCATTGATGCTCACACAGTATTGATCCATTACAGCATCACAGCAGACAACTACAGGAAAAAGACAGGTAGTTACACAAAAGAAATGACTACATTTGGATAAGTATAGAATAACATTCACTACAGTAAACTGCCAACAGCGACCATACTGGTATGTGTGTGGCGTGAATACATCTGGATCGGTATAGAATACTGTAAGTGTGGTGCACTGCCAAAAGTGATTGCACTGATATATGTATGGCACACCTAAGGAGCGCACAACAGCAAGTCTTGATAGCCAGCTATGCTGTCATTATACTTATAATGAGCATGTGTATGTAGCACCATACATGTATTGCAATGCATGTTGGATTATGCATCATGTTCATCATGATGAGGTACACACTTGTTATAGAAATGGGTAACACCATAGGAGATGAGGCTATGCAGCAAACAGCTGCTGCAATACTAACATCAGGGTAAGGTGCACCAACAAAGCCACACACCTAACAAGGTACACTTAAGCCAATAGTATAATGCACAGGTATGTGAAACACCATGCGTTATTAGGATACACAAGTACGTACAATCCAACAATGCATCGAAGACAGATATGACACATCAGCCATGGGACACTCCACAGTGTATTTGGTAAGTCACCATATGTATAGAATGTGTGTCTAAGCAGGTATGCATGGAAAGGTACATTTGACCATTGCACTATGCAAGGAATAAAACAAAGGTAAACAGGAAAAAGAAGGTGCACACATTGTGTTGATGGGGAGATGGGGTAGTTCCAAAATAAAGTGCCACATGTAACACTAGTGTGCCACCTGAAACATACCTGTGTATGTGATAATGGCAGACAATGATGGAGTGTTGATTGCAGAAACTTAGTGCTTTAACTCTGAGTTTGAGTGATGCTAAGTTGAATACGTGAGTTGTGTATGTCATCTAGGGACAGCAGGCCAAACATAAGCATTGCTAGCAGCAAATACATCATTACAACTGTCAATATAGCTCAAAAGATAGAACAAGGACATATATGTACATCATGACACAACATGTAGGCAGTTTATCATCTCAGCTAAACATCAAGAAACAGCCTGTAGCATCAAACATGTCATACACTACTAATAAGTAGAGTAGGTAGTGGGCAGCACAGCTGTCATCTTTGGCACAGTGCAGGTAACACAACAGGACACACAGTGGGATAATTGTCACTGTTACACTAATGTAGTCAAGGGTGCCCATGTTAACTGTTCACACTGCAGTCCTGGCTGCCCCTCCCATGTCCACAAATACTATATCTGTGGTGCTGCACCACTTGAGCTGGAAGTGGTGACAGTTCCATGTTGGAACTCAGTGTGTGTATGAGCAGTACTATGGGTTTCATGTTGAGGCATGCCTACTGGATTCTGAACATGGTAACCAGCAGCCTTTATGCTTGCACAGTGCATTCCAGGCATTGACTATCATGGGCCATGTGTGGTCATGATAGGTGGTATGCCTCTCCCATATGGAAGTAATCTGCTTGTGAATGTCAAGGCATTTAACACCTGTTAGAACTATAGCACTGCTCCAGAACTACCGTAACAAGGTTTTTAACAGAGTGAGCAACAGATACCACACTATCATGCTGTCATGACCCCCCATGCCTGCACTCCTGACCCTTGTGTAACACATGCAGCTGGTGTGCTATACAGTTGGTAGCATGAACACGTGCATGCAGGTCATTGTCTTGATTTTGCTGGAAATTGTCCCGTGCCTGTAAGAGCAGGCATATATGATCAGAAACATGTCCATGCATAGCAGGCACATGTCCATATGCAGTCTTATTGACATTATCACTCCATTGTGGGCAATCACTTCAGCTGTCAGACTCAGCTGGGGAAAGCAATTAAAGGTCATATTCAAGACTAATATCTGATGCCGCAACATCATCAGACCTGCCAGTCAAACTGGCTCCCTCATATGAGACTATAAACTGAACTACAGGACTGACTTCTCCAGACTATGACAACACTGACTCCAATGCAGCACCATGTGTGTCATTGGCTGTAATGTCAGAATGAGGTACATTACATCCCTCCACATGATCAGTGGACGGGCTTGTAGAGGATGCAGGAAGTGGACATGCTGAAAATACAGTTATGATACATGCTTGATACACTAGAAAAGGCTGATTGAGGCAGAATATAAGAGAAAAACTCTAACAATTCACTAATGACACAAAACAGGAATTGAGATATCAACTTACCTGGGCAGTGTGGCTGTGCAAGGTGCAAGGTCTCTAGAGGACAGTGAAAGTCCATGTTAGACAACAAAACAACACATGATAGTGGCATTGTAAAAGTGCACATACATGCATACATATTGATATATCCTCCTCTGACTCCATCTCCTGTGGTAAGAACTGCAATGCCATTGTGAACTACAAACTCACATACCCAACAAGCCAGTAGGAAGCATGCAGACATCATCCAGGTGCAGATAAACTAATGCCGACAACACAAACATAGTGGAGAGACATATACCTGACAGGTGATGTTGTGCCACTAGAAGAAGGCCCTATGAAGGTAAATAGAACATCAGTACACTTAGTAGTCACAGTGTTACTTAATCAGTGGTTAACAAACAGCATATACAGTTAACCTTATTGAGTCTTCCCTTAGCTGAGGTGTGATGCTGTACTGATAACTGGCTTGCTGATATAAAATAAATATAAACAGAGATGACATGTGTGATTGTATGTCCATGAAGCTCACATGTAGTATGCTACCTTGTACATGAATAGTGTACATACCATCACTTCTTGAGATACCAACATCTATCCCTCCCCCAGGAATATGATGGTCCATGGTGAAAGGCCGGGGGAAGGTTTGTTTCATCCAGCATAGCTACAGGCAGTCGACCACCAGTGGGATTTCTCTCTCTCTCATAACAGTGATGTTTGTTGACTATATGTCAGAGCAAGGATAATGCCAGGCCTCCTGTGATCAGTTGTGACCACCCGCAGCATATACCATGTTAATGATATCCCTCCAGATCTGTGTCATCCACAATGTGTCACCTGTCCATCATGTTGTTCCAAGGCCTCTAGAATAAGCTCATTCTCCCTATGACAATAAACTAAATATGTCAGCACAGGTAGAAAAACTCAGAAGATATGCAAATAAATTTAAAGGAAAAGTAAAAAAAAAGCAATTCATCGATGACCGAAAAAAAGTTTTATAGAGAACTTGGAAACAAAGCAAAAGGAATAGAAACACCAGCAAAAAAGAAGAAAACATGTTTGGAGAAATATGTATGAAGACCCCTAGGAGCATAACAAAGATGCTAAACAGTAGCTAGCAATGGATGTTGGACTTGTGGGAAATACAGGTAATGCACACCGCCAAGGAAACAAGAAATAAAAAGCAGATGTGGGTTACTGGTGAAGAATAGAGACATACAAGAGGTCTGTTGGAATAAAAAAATCTGAAGGACTGTCAAAGGGGCATGGAACACTTTTTGAGGGTGGGAATAAGCCCCCTTTTTATTTTTATTTATTTATTTTTCGGAGAATATAAGGAAAGAAAAAGGCAGTGAAAGAGGAGGAGAAGGTATACACATGTAACAAATATCACAAAACATGACAGACAAAAATCAGAAATAAACATAAAGAAAAGGTAAGGTACACAGACAGCAGACTCTACAACATGGGCAATGGAAAACTGACAAACAAGGTAGAGATGCATACCAGCCACAGTGAAGTGCAGAAATGCATATGTATTTATGCGCTATGATGTTCTGATGTTGCAAACTGTGAGACAGTCATGCCTGAATGTATATGACTGGTGGCAGATGCATGGTAAAGAGGAAGAAATAGGGATCAAAGTACACATTGGATACTGAATCCAATAGGTACACAGTCTGTCAGCAGTGCAAGTGAAGGCCAAGCAACAGCATGGATGAGCAACTGCAGCCCATGAAATGCTGGAAAGACCAGCAGAGAGCAGAATAGAATCTCCGAACATGCATGTGAAAGGCAAACAGCCAAGCACAGTGCCAATCAGCAGTGCTGTAGCAAAGCAACAAACTGGCTGCTCATTACAGAAATAGGTGTACATGACCTAAAGAGATGTGAAATAGAATGTGTATATGCCACACACATATGTCATGTCAGAGCAACACAGAGGTGTAAATGTATATGTGTGACTTTTACTGGCATAACAGAAACCTATCAGAAAGCAATGTGAATGCACATATAAACACCAATGATATGGAATTATAAATGGCAGGAAATTCAGGAATAAGACTATCTAAGGAATGTCAGGTTGTACACATGCACTATGACTAAATACTCCTGTTAATATGTAACACAGAAGTATAACAGGAACATGGATGCAATGCAAGCAAAAGCCAGCAACTTGTGTGCATATGTCCTTCATGTCTATAATGGCCAAAAGGTGGCACAAGGTGGTATTGTAACAATACGGCTATATGATAATCGATAATTGTGCAAAGGAAGGTTAATATATACCATGCATGTGTGCAAGATATATGCCAAGCCTACAAAGGGGGAAGGGAGGAGGACACATGGGCCCACATCAAGGAAAACATGCCAGGAAAACAAAGTAGGCAAACAATAAAGCAGGGCAACACTATCTAAAGGAACACATTGCATATGCATGAGTATACCACATACAGTGGTGGTGAAGTCAACCCAAGCTACATTGAAGCAAATGTCAAATGTAGTCACATGGGCAGATTGCATTACTGATGCCACTAAATATTGCAGTGTACAAATCACACATGCGCGTGCGCACACACACACACACACACACACACACACACACACACACACACACACACACTCACACACACACACACACACACACACACACACACACACACACACACACACACACACACACACACACTAATGTGCAGTCATTGAACAGCAAGATGCATAGGTACACAAATTAGGTATCAGTATTATTTATATATATATATATATATATATATATATATATATATATATATATATATATCACTGACCATAGACATAACTGAAAAGAAAGCAGTCCTGTAGACAATACTGCAGAACACTAGCATGGAATCAGTGATGGCTTACAGTTTCAGGATACAATGGGGTTTCTGTATTGTTCAGAATATGTGCAGAGACATGCATGCAAATCTGTGCATATTTATACCAATGGCCACAGTATGGATTTGTATGTGAATAAGCCATACATATTGAATTGTAACAAAAGCTAAAGAAAGCATTCTAGAATGTTGCTATATAAAGCGACATGTCCATGGTGTATACACAAATGGTACAGTGGTGGTCTATGCATTAAGTAAAGGAGGACTGCCCATATATATCAGCCACGGTTATATGATATAACATGACACCATCATGGTCAATACATGCCACACATAAAGGCATTATGCCAGTAAAACAGCATGTAACAACAATGTCATAGAAAGCACAGGGACAAGGACATGTTCTGTTGGTGAACAAGCATGACACAACAACCCACAAAACATACCCATCTCATGGGGTTAAATGTGAGTTATGGGGAAAATGCTGTTTGTGAGTTACTGTCAATCCCACACATGTATACAGTGGAACGTTTGAATCAGTAACATCATGTTAACTGCAAAATTCATAAGTCTGACATACAGGGTCCCCGTGTATTGGGCATAACAATAATATGCTACACTGCATGAATAGAAGTACACACATAGCACACACACATACACATAGACATAAGGAGAAACGCACTTGACCACATAAGAAATGTGTGCATCAAGTGCAGCATTTCCTGTACATCAGTATGATGCTGCAGCCTAGTAACCTCCTATGATCCTATGATCCATTGATAGAAATGTTCTCCAGGAAGGGCACAGACAAACTGCTCCCAGGGCCATGGACTACAACTAAATGCCAGGAAATGCATAACAGTATCCCTTGGGAAGTAATCCACAACTGGTAACTATCAAATTGACAACAGACCTCTAAGAGTTGATCCAGTAGTCATGGGTTTGGGGACACACATAGATAGTAATCTAGCCTTTGACCATCATGATCTTGTAGTCTATTGGCCGTTTTGGACTAATTTCTTGCTCTTTCAAGTCCCCTGTATAAAAACTCACTTCGGCACGTTTTTTTGCTTGTTCCAACTCAGCATAAGCTCCTCCTGGTCCTGCAGAGTGGTGCTAGCAGCAGAGAGGTGAAAAAGAGCGACTACCAACTGATTTAAGTACATTTGTCTGCTATTAACTTTGTGAGCGTCTTCTCTTGACAAAAGTGAGTTAAAACTGCTGTTTCTGCCTGTTAAGCTTGTTTTTGCTAAAGTATTTTCACCTGCACTTTAAAGTTTGTCATTTGTTGAATTTTATCTGTTGAGGCTGCTCACTCAAGTGCGCTAGCCTGTGTTGAGCAATTACTGTACTTTTTCTACTGTTTGTGCCTTAAAAAAAAAAGAAAAACCAAAAAAAAAAAATCCTTGTTTCCCACCTTTCCTGACCTAGAATAGTCCCTAATACAGGCATTGTTGTAGTCTGCACTTTAGTATAGTTCCTGTGTTGCCCATTTCCTTACTTGAATAGAAGGAAGCTTCTTTGTTCACCAGTGGGAGTGGGGTACTTTGAGCAGCCTATCTGTCCCTGGAGGAGTGATCTCAGCACAGATTCTTGTAGTCTATTGGCCGTTTTGGGCTAATTTCTAGCTCTTTCAAGTCCCCTGTATAAAAGCCCGCCTTGGCGTGGTTTTGCGCGATTTTGTGCATAGTGCAGCATCGGGCAGCACCGCTTAATCGGGTTTAAACCATTCCCGGCTCCACAAAGTCTACTCTTCACTTTTTCCCTTAGAACTGCTCTATCTCTCAAATTGAACACCCTATTCTCAATCTAAAGCCCTACACTAGCTCATATAAGCAATTTTATAAGTTAGCACAAAGTCTACTCTTCACTTTTTCCCTTAGAACTGCTCTGTCTCTCAAATTGAACATCCTATTCTCAATCTAAAGCCCTACACTAGCTCATATAAGCAATTCTATAAGTTAGCACTAATAACTAAAAGCACTACATCCTCATATACTCCATTTGAGTATCTTGTCCCCTATTGGTCCTTCTTGATTCAGTCATAAAGGAGTTCCCTATACTATTCTAGAATGTCCAAAGGTCAGTTGCTGGTTTCCTCTCCAGTCCAGCTAGTGAATCTGGGAATCTTGAGGCAATGTTACAACTGTCTCATGCACACAGACAACCCTCTCCTCCTCCCAGCAAGTTCAAATATATGTGAGAGATGCATCCATATAGCCAAACTGGAGGCTCAGCTCTCTCAAGTCAGTACTGGCATAACCAGTCAGGAGGAGAAGGTAACCTCACACACAACAAATCCAGTCTCACATAGTCCTAACACAACAGCAATCCAAACACATAAACACACAAAAACATACTCAGAGGCTCTAAATAAAAATCTGCCTAAGCAACAGAGACCTCCAAAGCAGACATCCAAGCAACAGCTACCACAAAACAAAACACATGCGACACATAGCTCACAAAGTCAGTGTGCCAAACAATCACAGCCCTTAAGGCTAAACAACACACCTGATACACTTGTAATAGGTAACTCTATTGTCAGACACACTGACGTCCCGCTCACCAGGCTGAACAAGGAGAAGGTCACGGTGAGCTGCCTGCTAGGATCTGTCACATAAAACAAGCACTCAGGTCACTCCAAAGCAAGTACAAATATGACTCAGTCATTGTCCATGCTGGTGTGAATGACCTGAGATGTACCTCCCTGGACTACATGAAAAGAGACATAGAGGAGCTCTCTGATCATGTAGTTTGGCTGGTATGACCCTGACCTTGAGCAGCATATTACCCTCACCAAGAATGATGCCACAGTATAAAGACAAAATTATCAATTTTAACAATTGGCTAAAGTTCTGGTGTCATTCAAAGGGGATCCAGTGTCTGTCAGCCTGGGATGACATGCTTGACAAGCCACTTTGCTTCGCTAGGGATGGCTTGCACCTGTCACCCCTGGGCTTTCGGATATTGGCAAAGGCTCTTGCCACCCCCATAGTGCCTTTTTTAGGCAAGGCTCAAAAGACAAACCCACCTCCATAGACAACAAAAGGAAAAAGAAACTAAGGGTAATGCTGCTCAACACCAGAAGTCTAAACCTCAATATGCACGCACTCGAAGCCCTCCTCTGTATGGAGAACATCAATATCTGTGCAGTGACAGAAACCTGGTTCAAGGCTCCCAAGAGCACCCCAGCACTACCAGGTTATACCTCATATCATGCTTTTCGACCCCAAAACTCGGACCGAACCACAAAAGGAGGGGGAGTATCCATATTCATCAAAGATACCCACATCTCCAGGTTAGTGGCATTTCACGAAGCATTGGAGACCATCCATGTGCAGCTAACAGTGGGTAGAACTGCCTTTCAGTTTGTAGCATGCTACAGACCACCCTCTCAAAATCAGTAATCCCACTCGGCCTTCCTGAGAACACTGGAGAATATGAAGTTCTCTCCAAACACCATTATATAGGGTGACTTCAACTACCCAAACATTGACTGGGAGCATTACTCAAGCCCCAACACCCTAGCCCAAAGGTTCCTAGAATTTATAAACTCAAATGCTATGGAACAACTAGTCACCACCCCCACAAGAGGGGATAACATACTGGACCTGGTCATCACCAACATGGGGACTCTATGCTCCATACCAGAGGTATTCCCCTCATTGGTAAGATCGGACCATAAATTAATCTCACTGGATATCCGCATCCCGATCCCACCCACAGCCCAGAAAACCACAGTGAAAAACTTCTCAAAAGCTAACTTCACACTTCTCAAAACCAATATGGAATCCTTCAAGGTCCCCGGGCCAGTGGAAACTATGGCTCAAACTGCAGAATCCTTTATAAACGCATTCATGGACACCTTCAGGAATGCATGGTTCATGCTATCCCAAACAAAACAAAACCCAATCTTCCAAAGGCAGGCGTCCTGCCTGGTGGACCCCAGCCATAAATAAGCTGTACAACAGAAGGAGGAAGCTACTACATGATAGAGCAAAATCCCTAAAAGGGAAGGCATCTCTCATCAGTATTAGCAAAAAACTACGATTCCTCATAAAATCATCCAAGGCCAGCTTCGAGAGAAAAATTGCACTGGACACTAAAGATAATCACAAGGCCTTCTTTAGTTATGTTAGGAGCCTGGGTGGTAACTCCCAGATATGCTCAGAGTTGATACAAAATGACAAAAAATACACTGAACCCACAGACATTGCCAACATCCTGGCAGACAGGTTCAGTGCAAACTCCCCCCCCTTCCCCCCTAAAGAGCAAATATCTATCCCAGCAGAGTGCTTCCTCCCTGACATCTCAGATGCTCAGGTAAGAGACGCCCTCTCCAAAGCAAAAAAACACAGCATCAATGGGACCAGACGGTGTCCAAGGCTGCTTCCTACATGAACTCCAAGAAGAGCTAAACCCCCATATAAAGCTGCTGTTCAATCTCAGCCTTACTACAGGATATGTACCCAAAGAGTGGCATACAGCAACAGTGGTCCCACTCTACAAAGGTGGTGACACTATGGACCCTGGAAACTATCGCCCCATAAGCCTGACCAGCCTGGTCTGCAAAGCTATGGAGAGGATCATCATGGAACTCATAAACAAAGACATTGGGGACCTAGAGACACTGGATCCTACCCAATTCGGCTTTGTTAAGGGCAGATCCTGCCTCTTAAACCTGGTTGATTTCTTTGAAACTGTCACCAAGGCCATTGATGAGGGGAAGGTAGTCCACACAGCCTACCTGTACCTTGCAAAGGTCTTCGACACAATACCCAACTCGGGCATCATAGATAAGCTCTCCAGGTTTAATATAAACTCCTATGTCATAAGATGGGTTGCAAACTGGCTCAAGGACAGAACCCACATAGTCAGAATTGCTGGAGCCATGTCAGACTCTAAACCAGTTACAAGTGGTGTCCCACAAGGCTCAGTCCTGGGACCTCTCTTGTTCAGTATATATTTTTCTGAGGTTCAGGCTAACACGAGAGGACTCTGGCTGACCAAGTTCGCAGATGTCTGCAAACTGGGCACCATAATTGACACTCCAGCTGACGCAAGCATCCTCCAAAAGGGTCTCATAGAGATGGATAACTGGTGCCAGAGCCATGGCCTAAAGCTAAACACTAAAAAGTGTATAGTCATACCCTTTGGCAAAAACAAAGTGCCCACAAATTACCACATAGGCGGGAATCCATTAAGTACGGAAGAAGTAATTAGGGACCTGGGGACCCAAGTTGACAGTAATCTCTCCTTTGACAACCACATTGCCAAAGTGGTTAGAAAGACCTTCTATATAGCCCACCTTATCATGAAAGGATTCACTTCTAGATCGAGGGAGGTCATTGTACCCTTTTATTCATCCCTCATCAGGCTCATAATTGAATACAATGCCCCATTTGGGATGTACCTTGCCCGACACCTGCAGCAACTAGAAAGACCCCAAAAGTACCTCACAAAGAGGATCATGGGACTCAAACAGATGCCATATGCTGCTCGGTTAAAGAAACTCCAGCTCTACTCAGTTGCATACCACCTACTTAGAGGCGATCTATGCCTGACGTATAAAGCCATGTCCAACCCGGAATTAATGAGCATGCTCCACCTCAGAAAATCCAAATCCCTTAGAGCTACATGCTTGAGGGACCTGAACCTCAGAACAGAAATAAATAGGACATGCTGGAGGAACAGATTCATAACCCAGAGGCTCCCTTCACTCTGGAATAGAATCCCAGTCCATGTTAGGCAGAGCCCCTCGCTGACTCTCTTCAAGAGGAATCTTGACGAGTGGATAGGAGATCGTAGGTTTACCCCGGGGATTACTTCCATGTCACTACTAGACAGAGGCACAGTAAACTAACCTTAAAAAGGGCACAGTAAAAGCAGTTCAGAGGGTGGCGAAAGCCAAACACACTCTGGCTAGGCTTGTAAATGCCTTAGGGCGGATAGCCTAGTATGAACCTATAAGCCTATGAACCTATGTGTCTACTGTGGTGAGGAAATCATTCTATTGTGTAGTTTATAATCAAAGGTATGGCATCTAGGCCCAAGGAAGTCATTGTTCCACTGTATTTGGCATTCATCAGACCTATCATTGAGTACAATGCCCCCTTTGGTATGTACCTAACCAAGCATATCCAGAAATTGGAACATCCACAAAGGTTCCTCACTAAAAGAATAGAGGGTGTATGTAACATATCCTGTGCAGACTGCCACAAGGCCCTATCCCTCTATTCTGTCACCTACAAGCTGTTGAATAGAGGTCTATGCCTGGCATTCAAGGCATTGTCAGACCCTACTCTAATGGACCTCCTGCATCCCTGGGCAGCATAGTAGTAGAGAAATTAGTGTTGTCACCTCACAGCAAGAGGTTCTCCGGTTTGATTCTTGGCTGGGGTGCCTTCTGTGTGGAGTCTGCATGTCCTCCCTGCATTTGCATGGGTTTCCTCCAGGTGCTCCAGTTTCCTTCCACATACCAAAGACATGCATCTGGATTGTTTCTCCCTGGGCCTCTGCTAAAAATGGTAAACAGATATTAAATAAAAAAATAAACAAGCAAACAGCACGAGAATTACCCATTCGAAAGACTTAAACCTTGCCTGTGATATAAATAGGACCTGGTAGAGACATAGTTATGTATCCCAGAGATTACCTCTTGTCTGTAACAGGGTCTCCATCCATGTGATATACAGTTCCTCCCTAACCCAATTCAAGTGTAACTTGGACAACTGGATGGGGAACAGGAAATTCATTCCGGTTTGGCACCTATGTTTCTAATGGACACAGGCAGCCTGTAAATGTTTCATCTCCCAGGCCCTTACTTGTAAATATCTCACCTTCCAAGCCCTTGCTTACACTTATCAGGGGTACAGGAATGTTTCAGATATTTGGAATAGGCTAGGCTTAAAAAGACCTTTGTTGTCATTAACCTAGTAAACACCTATGAACCTATGATTACTGTATGTCTCATATGGTAATGTGTGTCATGCTATATATGCAATATAATGCAAAATGTCACATGACATCTGCATTGTACAGTCAGATGTGTATCACATAAGCATGGTAACAATGTGGTATGTAAGTACAAGTGTGCCTATACAGTACAATTGTCTACATGGCAAACATCATGAAGGCAGCAGTACACAAGTGGATCACACAGACAATATGTATGGTCCTGAAGGCCTGTCATGATCAAGATGAACATCACAAATGATCTCACAGGCTATTTTCTGAAATGACTCCTGCATGACCATGCCATGTCCTGGAAAAAAAGTCCTCATAAGGTCCCAAATGTGTGTCCAAAAGACATCAGTCATCACCTCCCTGATCTCAATAAGAAAGTCATCTGACTTTGGTAGTGGTTGATGTCTCCTTCAGGATGCAGCAGGGATGATGGCATTAGTAGGCCCAGGTCTGTTCTTGTCATCATCATCCTCCCCATTGTGGTCATCACCATTGGAAGCCAAGTAATTGGGATGTAGCTTCACATGTGTTTGTCCCACACTCTGTCAAGGGAAAACATATAACAAGAAAGTGCATACTATGCATTCCAGAAACTATTTGTGTACATAACATACCCACTGTGGCACAATCCACAGGCAGAAAACATTCAGTATGACCCATCACAATAAAGTATGCCCATAGAGAAATCTAGCACCATAGGAGACATCATTTAAACCATAACAATGAAAAACACTTGCTTATCCATCCATACATTCCTGTGCAAAACATGGCTGTCATGAAACACAAACTGATGTGTACATAAAGAATGTAACAGATGCTGCCATCAATATGATCCCTACATATGAGAACAAGGTATATCACCATACTTTACAGCTGTCATTAAAATGTACTTCTCAGATAATATGGCCTATAATGAATATTCATAAGATGTATAACAAATACAAATGAGGCTAGGGAGTGGATATGCACACAATACATTACCAATCTCCTATTATCCATATTTGTGGATTATATCAATAAAAGCCTATGTCTGGGCCACTATATCCAGCATAGAATGCAATCCAGTTGTTCCCATGCATGAGATGGCATGCATTACACAGCTTATCTATGGAAATCCTGCCATTACCTGGGTATGGCCAAAATGGTGAGCAGCTAGCAACATACATTTTTTGCTCTGCTTCTTTTCAGTTATTCTGACAGGAATATGTTTGTTATAGTCTGCAGAAACTATTTCCATGATTAATTTTGTCTACCAAAATAAATTCTGTAATAATATTTAGAAGAAAATTTAAGTTTTTCTGATCTTTCTAAGTCATAGTCCTGTCAGACATTTTTTAGACAAATCCAGTCATGAGCCATGCAAAAGTTCCTTCTCAGGAGAGTTTGATGAAGAAGGAATTATAATCTATTCTTACAAGTATCTTGGATCATTCAGCTAAAATAAATAAGCTTCAGATCAAAATGGATAATATAAAAGAATAATGCAATTAACAAATGGATTTATTAAATTAAGTTATTAAGAAACAATCAGTTCAGATTTCAACTCCTGAAGTAACAATAAATGACCTGGATGGAAGGCTGACTGAAAATGAAAACCAAGTTGAATTTATCCTAAAACAAAATACTTTACTTTCGGAAAAGGTAGAAGATCTTGAAAGTAGATCTAGAAGAAATAATATCACAGTTTATGGATTACCAGAGATAGAAGAAGGATACAGCATGATACAATTTATGAATAACTGGTTCCCAAAAACTTTAAATCTACTAGAATCACTCTTTTGATATAGAGAGACCCCATATGCCTGTTTTAAATTCTTCTTCAAAACATAATTCATCCACTCCCAGATCTACAATTGTTAAATTCTTTTCAACTCAGGACAAAGATTTGATATTAAAGACAGCCTGGTCAAATTCTCCAATAAAAATGAAGAGAAACAACATCAGATTTGACAATGAATATTCTTCATCAGTGATTTCTAAAAGAAAATCATACATCCCTTTAATTAAGATTTTAAATAAGTCAAATATCGAATCTCAATTTATTTTCCCAGTAAAAATTAAGATCTTTCTTCATGAAGGACAAAAAACTTTAACATGCTTGAATAAGGCTTGGACTTTCTGAAGTATAAATTTTTGGACAAACCTGAAGAAATGTACTGGTTCTTAACTGGTTTAATGAGACAAGCAACTAGAAATTGATGGACAACTAAAGAATAAAACAGTAAAAAGTTGAAAGAAAAGTGATAACTCAGTTTTATTTTCTGTTTGTATTGTTCTTTTTGTTGTTCTGAAATACTGCTTTAATCTTCTTCTGTGGAATAGCACAAAAGACAAGGTAAAACCTTGTCATTTATCTGACTTTGCCATTTAACAATAAAAATAGTTATTATTTTCTTGAATTTTATATTCTTATATTGAATCCTCTTAAGTTTTCCAGTAGTAGTGATTAGAATACTATGAAGCAATTTGTTTCAGCTTCAGTAATAGTCTATTTCTTTCTTATTTTTCTCTCAACACAAAAATATAATCTGTCTTCACTTTATTTAAATACTTTAAGTAGATATATTTATCATAAACACCAGGATAGTTCCTAGCTTAATGAGATGCTTCACTATGCTATTTCCACATTTTTTTTCTTTTACAGCGGTCTTTAAATTATAGTTGTCATTATGAATGATATCAGATTCTTAGAAACCTGCATTGTTTTCTAGGAAGCCTATAAATGTCACTAATTTATTTAGTATTTTATTGATATATTTGGTGGGTTGTTGTGTGTTTAAATGTTGTTTTTATCAGTATTTATACTTTAGTTATCTGTTTTAAATGTGGGGAAGTGTTTAAGTTGTTTGTTTAATTTGTGGTTAGTGTTGTGTGATGGTGAGTTGTATTTCAAACTAAAAATGTTGTTACTGCATTTTCACACCTTGCTAACTTGTTTGACTAAAGAATGCAGTTGAATTGTAGCTGCAAGACTGCTTTTACTCACCGAAGCAGCACAGCTTAGTTTTTGATTCACTGCAAAAAAGGAAGTGCTTCGTGACTTTTCAACTTTCTACTTTGAAGAAGCAAAAGAATATAGTTGTGATAATGTCTACATAGTATTTTATGCAGATTTGTTTTATCATCTAAAAAGAATACTTTAGATTGTTTAATAATTTATTATTGATTATTAGTCTGATACGTTAATAGTATCTTTTTTACTTTGTAACAAAGAGACATTTTATACATTAGTATTCTTTCAATATTAATGTTTTTTGCTTATAAACATTTTAATTTGTATAGAGTGTGGAGAGAGACTTTATAATACTATTTATAGTATGTTTAGTTTTTAAGTTTAATATGACTAATTATATAATGGATGTAAAATAGAAAGCAAGAGGATGATCTAATAATAATATAATAAAGATTGTTATGATGAGACAATTGAATGTTTTAGATTGTTATTCACAAAATGATATACTAAGTAGGAAACATAATGACTTTTAAGTATTTTATGTAGATTTGTTTATTTATTAGAAATAGTTTTGACTGCTTAAAGTTTTATTATTGTCTCTTAGTCTAACAGGTTAATAGCATCTTATTTTCTTAGAATTGAGAGACACCTTGCATATTACATTGTTAGACATTAATGATATTATGAACAGTTATTTTCCAACTGTTTAGAGTGTGGGGAGTATTGTATAATATTATTTATTAGGTGCTTAGCTTTATGTTTAATATGTTTAATGACATGATAGGTAATAAATCAGAAAAAAGAGAAGATGCTATTATTATGATCTAGTAAATGTTATAATGAAATAATTGAATGTTTTAAATGATTATTAGTAAGATAAACAACATAATGTGGAATGACTAATGGGTTTAATATGGAATCTTTTATTCATATTTTAGTTTTAACACATTGTAAGGTGTATATATACCAGAAATAAGTAATGTGACAATCTTAATAAATGGTTAGCAGGTATTTATGAGTTTTGAGCTATTAGGTTTCACTATATGTTGAGTAATACTACAATGGATGTTACAGAGTTCATATTTAGTTAAATTATATAAAAATGAATAGTTATGGATTGGTATAATACTATAAATAGAAAAAGAAATGTTATATTACATTGAAGTTTCTCTTTAAAATGAGATATATATGAGTGAGCTTTATATTCTATTATATACTGGTATATAGTTTGTATTTTGAAGTGGTAGCAATAGATTGAGATTGGGTATTGCTATGGAGATGGTTGGATGGCTGTGAGTCAATGTATGATAACTTCATCAAACCGGGAATTTTTTATTCCATGTTAGGAGGTGTAAATACTTTTATAATGAATGTGTTAATAGTTAGTTTAATGAACTTGTCCATAACAAAACTTGTTAAATTGGGTGTAGGTACTTGATTCTAAACTATAACTTAGTTTTTTTTCTGAAGTGCTTTTCTTTAAGGATGTCGTTTCACAAATTTATTTCATTAAATATTAATGGTCTTAATAATCTTATTAAGAAAGGTAAGGTAGTTTAATTAAATATTTAAAAGTAAATAAAGCTATTTTTTTACAAAAAACATATTTGTTAGCTAAGGATTTAGATAAATTGTTATTTAAAGATTATTCAGTCCCTGTGGGCTCACATTTTAGTTCAAAAAGAAGAGGCACTCATACTTTGGAAGACATCATTGGTTATGCCTAAAGTAATTGATATTTACTCTGATAAGAATGGTGAGCTAGGATTGGTGGTAGTTGAAATTAGAAAAAGTATTATACGTTTGTCAATGTTTATTGGATTCCGGGAATTGGTTCTAGGGTGTCTAAAATATTTAGATAGCATAGCATTAGGGGGGATTTTATTAGCTGGTGATTTTAATTGCATTTTTATCAGGAAAAGATATTACTAAAGATAAAAAAGAGAATATCTGCAGCTGCTAAACATTTAGAGCATTTCACAAATTCAGTGAATTTAAGATATATATATGATTTAACATTGCCCCAATCCCCTTAACTATACACACTACTCATTTAGATTTGGCACCCAAACAAACACACACACAGTTTTTACTTCTGGTGGGTTATATTCTAAAATTTATGAAGTACTAATAATTTCTTGTCCATTGACTGAACATAAAGCTATTACCTTTAATATAACTTTGAAACCTAATGATTTAGTTTTTTTGTCAGAGAATTCCTGCTTATATTACTAAAATTAAAAGATTTAAGGAATGTTTTTAAATGAATTAAATCTAATTATGGGGATTAATTATACTGGTGAAGTTTTATATATGTATACATATATATATATATATATATATATGTAAAAGAAAGGAGTAGGATAAAGAGTTACCTGTTTTACAATCAAATATTGATAAATTAAAATTAAATTTAAACTGTAATGATAATATTGCAAATTCTGAGTTGAAAGTCTTAAATCAGAAATATTTAGAAAGATTACAGCATAAAAGTTCAATAAAAATTGAAAAATTACAATTACAATTGCATCCTATCAACCCCCAGAATTTGCATAGATTAGCTATTATATCAAAAAGATTAAATAATCACATTAAAGAGGTTACCTATAAAGCTGGAAACAACATTATGAAAGCAGCTGATTTAAAATATATATTAGAAAGTTTTAGAAAGCATTATGAATTAAGTAATAATAGCACATCAACTTTAAGTAAAATCATTTGATTGACAGCTTCCTGAAGGATGATGTAAAACATAAGTTAACTAAAGAGCAGAATTTTTATTATAGATAAACCATTTTATTTTAAGGAACTTAAAGAACATATTAAAAATCTAAAAACTAATAGGGCTCCAGGGCTTTATGATATCATTCCTGAGTTATATAAGAAAATTCCTTATAGTATACTAACAATTTTGTTAAAAGCTTTTAAAGAAGTTAGAAATACATCAAATATTCTTCCCTTTTGGAAATTTACAATGATTTCACCTCTTTTAAAACAAAATAAAGATCCAAAATTATGCTCTTTTTATTGCCCCATTTCTCTTTTAAACATTGACTATAAAATTGTTATGTCTATATTGTTAAAATGATTAAATCATATGATGCCAGCTTTAATGGGAAATGATCAAACTGTTTTTTTTTATTTTAAATAAAGCGTACACAATAAGATTATAAGACTATTTTCAGTAATAGATATTGCTAACAAGAATAAGAAACAATTTTTGATTATAAGTTTAGACTTGGATAAAGCTTTTGATTCTGTTAATTGGTTTTATTTATTTAAAGTGTTCAAAGAATGTAATTTCCCTTTAGACTTTATAGACTTAATAACAAAATTGTATAAGAACTCATTACCTTTTGTTAAAATAGGATCCTTTTTATCTATCGCCTTCAAACTATTAAATGGCACAGTCCTTTGTTCTTTGTTTTGTCAGTAGATCCTTTTGCTAATTTTATCAGATCTAACATAATGATAAAGGTTTTTTTCCATAGATGATAGTTATACTTCCAAAATTCAGCTATTTGCTGATGACATCTTGCTAACAAGTATGACTTTGAATCTTCTTTAGAACATATACTTAATTCAATAAAATATTTTGGAAATATTTCATGTTTAATTGTAATAATAATAAAACATAAAATGCTGCTTATTAATAAAAATATATATATATTTTTTAAATTGTAAGGAATTTAATTGGAAGAATATGCAAATTAAATATATGGGAATTATTATAAGATCTGGTTGAAAAGATTTGGTTTTGGTAAATTATAAAAATTTAATTGATATACTACTAAACTAATTAATAACTGTTTTAAATTTTTCTAACAATGGAAGACAGACTTACATTGATCAAAATGATAATCCTACAGAAAAATCATGTTTTGTATGCAGTCATTAATTATGCTTCCACCTCCAAAATTTTTAAATATTTAAACACTATTTTACTAAAATTTTTGTGGTATACCCAAAAAACAAGAATATCTTTTGACTGGCATGTTAAAAGATTGGAAGAATGTGGTGTTGGTTTTCCAAATATTGAATTATATTTTCTATTCTTTTTGTTAACTATATAATAACTACATTCAACAGAGTTATGGAAACTAATTATATCATCAAAAAATTGTTAATTTTAATATTTCATATAACCTATACTAATGGATGTCTGGAATCATTTAATTTAAGTAAAATGCTAGATCTTAAAGAAAAAGATTTAACATTTTGTTATCAATTTCTAAATGGTGATAAATTACATTCAGCTGATTAATTTTTGGCCAGATATAGCCTAGCGAAAATAGTTGGTTAAGTATACAAATCTTTAAGAAGTTTTTTTAATAATAAAGTAAATATATATTTAAATATGAATACAAAAACCCACCCCATAAATTTTAGAATTTTTGTTTAATATTAATAGTGATGTGACTAAGAATAAATCTTATTTATCAAAAATGTATAGGATTTTAAGAAATTAACTTATAGTATTTGATTTGTTATATTGGAATTATTCAACAAAAGTTAAATACGACTTTTTCTTTTTTCAAATATGAATAAAAAAAGTCTTTAAAATCTGTAGGGAAATCTATTTCATCACTTATTGTAAAATTTATACCTGGAAGTACACAGAAAATAAAATGGAGTTGTGATGAAATTCTGGATGCAAATTGGCTTCATATGGCTATAGAATATAAAACAGTTGTTCCCTTTTGGTTAGAGTTTAGAAACTTTGCTAAAGCATTATGGTCAGACAATTGTATTGTTACAAATGTGTTTATTTTATTTAATGCCCCAATCCCAGATTTTATACCAAAAACACAAGTCCCTGTATTTTGATCCTCACTGGCTATAGTCAGGAAAAGTATTATAAAAACTTGGAAAAGTAAAAATGCCCTCGCTTTTACTAAATTTGTTTGTTTAGCAAAGACTGTATGCAACAAAGAATTGCAAACTGTTTATATGAGAACAAGAACTGTAAGCTGTTTATATGAGAACATCAAATGTCACACATCAATATTTGTCATAGCAAAAATGTAGTGATTTATTAGAAAAGTATTAATAGTTTTGTTTAATATAAACTTTTATGAATCATGTACATAGTTATTTGATTGCTATGTTTTGTTAAATGTTATATTTTGTTTTCATTCTGTTTTTAAAATGTAATAATAGGATTACAAAATAAATCTTGCCATTACCTTACCAATATATACCTAGACATTATTATGCATAACAAATGGGAATAGCCAGCACACATGTATATCATAACATATGAAGACAAGCATGTCATGACACTGTGGTATTTAACACTGTTAAACCACTGCAAAACTCATAAAATAATGCAACCACTGCAGCTTCCAGTGGGTACACCTTGACATATGTCTTATTGCATTGTCAAGCAGAAGCAGACTATCTCATAAAACATTCAGAGCACTATGTTACCTTTGTTATATGAGTGTCTCCCACATTTATGTTAAGGTTTGGATATGTGAATCACTCACAACTGTAACCCAGGTGTCTGTGCAAGTAATGACTCATGTTAACAGCCCCCATATAACCTATATGTATTATGAAGAAGATATAGTAAGATAAAAAATATAAAAGATATATGCAAATGAGATGAACAATGCAACATGGTCATCGACTGACACAACAACATCAAATAGTTGGAATGCAACACAACACCCTAGAACAACTGGACAATCATAAACACAGTGACAACATGTGAGATATAAACCCTTAGGTTAAATTGTACACATATTACTGTCCATCAACTAATGTATTAGTGTCCCACATACATTTTGTAGTGATCAATATGTATGTACCTGCAAAATACAAACGGTATAATACTGATCAATGATTATGTATCAGGTATAAAGAACATGAGTGGCTTTGTGCAACAGAGGACAGAAACTGTCATGTAATATAAAGAACATGAGTGGCTTTGTGCAACACAGGACAGAAACCGACATCTAAGTTGTGACTTACAATCGAAAACATTACCCTCAGTAAACATGCCCTGCTAAAAACTCAAATGTAAACTTTTTAAAGAAACATACACTGGTAAGCACAGGATAATTATGACTGTTGGAGATACTTTGGAAATGTATGCTGGGTAGACTTACATTAATAGTAGCATGTATGGTGGCTGCAAAACAAACTACTCCACTAACAATGTTATGATCTATAATAAGGAAAGTAATGTGGAAATGTCTAACACATACCTCTCACCCTCTGCTGCTCCTTCAACTTGTGCATCCACTTGATGCACAATGCCCAATTCCTTGTACAGTCCTCATCACCTGCAAAAGGTACAAAACAAGTATGAATGACAAAGACTAGGTATGTATAAAATAACAGTGAACAGCACATTTTCTCAAGCTTTTACATTGAAGAACATTACAGATTCTGCCAATTCCTGTGTCATACACTATACTTTACACAGTGGTAGACACAGATAGGAGAACCTGAGATTCAAACCTGCGACTCTCATCTATGCTTATATTATAACTCTCACACCTTCCTGCTTAGCTAATCCATCTTAATTGTGATTGCATGGACTACCTGCAGTTAAACGACTCAAAAGGTATGACTGTGCTGGGAAGGAGTAAAATAAGGATCAGGGCTTCCACATTACAAGATGGGTAAACTACCATCCAAATTCACCATGTGTTGTGCATTTTTAAAACAAAATGTGCAAGCCTGATTGCATGTCACCCACTGATCACAACAAAAAAATACAACAGCAACATTTCATAGCTCAGAATCTGAGACATTTTAATAGAACACATAGCTGCTCTTAACAGACAAATACACCTGACTTCATGTTCATCACCAGTATGTCATACATCAAACTGTAGATTAGGTAGGGAGACAGGAAATGGCTAAATAGAATTTATTGCTCCATTCCAAATCATACCTCACAAGCATCCCTGATATTTGGTGATTTCCCTGATTTAGACTCAAATTGTAAACCTCTCCCTCTCACTCCCTCAGAGTCCCTCCTAATAATACTAAAATAAATGTGGTGAATTTCACTTAGTAAATAATGACAATAAAGAAAGGTATATAGTACCTTAACTTTGGCAACTGTATAATATAGCAAACTCCTATGTACTGTCACTTTCACATATTAATGGTAGTAACATATATGTCTCTGATTGTCACTGAACATTTCTGGTTAATCCCTGGTTATGCTGTATCCCTGATTGGTTGAAAGCTATGTTCCAAGTACACAGTTGAAGTATCCTTCTATGGTCAAAGCCTAATACATAAAGCTATATTGACATAGCTATTGTTGCCAGAAAAACACAGCTAGCAGAGATATTCATAATAATCTGACACACAAACACTATTGGTGTAAGCATGTACAAATTAACTGTAAACATGACCAAGCAGGGATCTGTACAAGCAGTTTCACAACATTTACAAAGATAAAATGCAAGATAAGGTATTCCCCTATGTGGATTTGAATCCACATGTATCTATAATATATATATGTTGGCTTCTTGCTTACCAAGTTGAGCTAATAGACAGCAAACTTCATTCCCCCATAATAAATTAAAGTTGAATGTGTGTGCCACTATACCTGTGGATAACAGAGAAATATGAAACCATCTGACACCTAAGGACTATAGGCCTTCATGATCCACACACACAATCAAGATGTGTAACAGCCAAGTTGCATTACATTTTACAACATCCAACATCTGGTAGACATGCCAACCTGCAGTGATCTTACATTAAGGTGTTTAACAAACACATGTTTACCAATATTGTGCATTTTCTAAAGCAGAGTGTAATTATGTAGGTCTGCATACACAAAGAAGTATACTGTGTGATCGTCCTGGACTATTGCAGATAATGGAAAGATGTGAAGTCATCCATGACCTAGGTGCTGTGGGTATCAGTGAAACATGGCCATGCTGAATGTGAAAAATTATGAACTGTATAAGTTGCAAAACAAACAGGTCTAACATTCAATACTACGTACATAAAAAAAACACTGTTAATGAAGAAAACACCATGAGAATTAAACCAATACATAGAAGGAAACAGTCACTTTGCTTTATTGTTTCACCAGATAAGTGACAGAACAACTAAGTAATGATTCTATTTACTGCGGCACAAATGGGATTGGGTGGTGCAGTGGTATAGCAGTTAGCATTGTCACCTCACAGCAAGAAGTTTTCTGGATTGTTTCTCGGCTGGGGTGCATTCTGTATGGAGTCTGCATGTCCTCCTTCATTTGTGTAGGTTTCCTCTGGGTGTTCTGTTATTCTCCCTCATTCCAAAGACATGCATTTGGAGCCTTTCTCCCTGGGCCTTCTCTGAAAAAGGGATTGTTATGGGACAAGATTAGTTATTAAAATGTATATTAGTGTATTAATGTTGCTATAATATGATTGTTAAAAAGCAAATATAATTTGTATGCTGGACTGGGAAAAATACAGCTTCATAAGCTAGAGTATTGCTGTGTCCTAACTGCAGTCTTTTAAAATGTAATAAGGAAAAAGTGCGTGTTGCATGAAGTCAAGGCATGTTAGTTACTAGAAAAGGAATCTGTTAGCCTGACTCTTCCAGGCTAGGAGTGCGTTGTTGCTATGGAAGGTTTGAAACATCCAAGATCGGAAACAAGACCCCTTGGAAGCAGGTGGATCATGTGAATTCTGAGGTGAAAATCATGAAGGATGAGGACATTTAAAATGTTTTCTATTAGCTAGCGTCATTGTAATGTAATGAGAGTGCATGACCAGATTTGATAAGAAAAAAGAAAACTGTATAAAAGATGTAGGTTGTCTCTCTTCAGAGTGACTAATTTAACATCGGATATGAAGATTGCCTTCTTCTGTAAGAATAAGATTTCTGTTTCCACATCCTGAACTGTTGTTCCTGACTGAAGGTATACAAGGTAAATTCTTAATGTTATTTATTTATGACTTTGACAATTTGGTGTCATTCTCTGGATCTGAACTTTGGTATTGCTGCAGAGCAGTTCTGGAATAGGGCCCATCACAGATTTTCTGTAAATTCCACACTGCTTTGTATGGAATAGTCAGAGACTCAGATGTGCAGCTATTCAGGGTGTGCAAACATACTAGCCTTGGCAGGGAAATTGTTTTGTAAGGGAAAGGGTCGGTTTGTGTTTTTTTCTTCTTTCTTTTTAAGACAATTTTAGCAAAATGTAAGTGCATGACTGTGTTTGTATGATAAGTACATGACTGTTTTTGTAGTATAAGTGCATGACTGTGTTTTTGTTTGACTGAGTGGTTGTAAGATATACAAGTAATAGTAGGAGGACCCCACAGTAAATGAGTATAGTAAATGTATGTGCACATATAGTAAAGGTCAAATTAACACAAGTAGGCACCTTATGTCATGGGCGGTACCCTCAAGATTGAAAGGTAAGAAGTATGAGAGATGTTTTATTTTGTCAATGTATGAATGTATGAGAGAAAGAAAAGAAAAAGTTAAAAGTTAAAGGTAAAACAAGTTCATGAGCCCACTGCATGATTGGGATGTAGACTATATACTGTTAAAACAAGTTCATGAGCCCACTGCATGATTGGGACGTAGACTATACAACAAGTTCATGAGTCCATAGCATGATTGGTGTGTAGATTATACAACAAGGTCATGAGCCCACCGCACGATTGGGATGTAGACTGTAAAGTTAAAACAAGGTCATGAGCCCAACACATGACTTGGGCGTAGACTGTAAAGTTAAAACAAGTTCATGAGCTCACTGTATGATTGGGGCATAGACTATACAACAAGTTCATGAGCCCATAGCATGACTGGGGTGTAGACTATATACTGTTAAAACAAATTCATGAGTCTACCACATGATAGGATGTAGAGGTATGCATTTTTAAAATACATTCATGAGCCCAAAGCACACTGGGACTTAAAAATGTGATTGCGTGGAAGTATCCTTAGAGAGTCCAAAAGAGTGTCAGTTCTGGACACGGTATCTATCTGCCCCATTATCCAGAGCACAATGCTGGAGCTGTAACTTTTGAGCTCATGCCGGGATGAAAGCAAGGGGGTGGTGTGGGAAAACGCTGATCGAAAACCTCTCCTCTTGCTGCATGCCGACAGACTTCCTACCTTTCTCTCCCTCTATGGTGTGTGGATTACTACAGTTATTTTCTGACTTTGGAAGTGCCAGGATCCAGGAGTTGTAAGGTAAGCCTAACATTTTTATTATTACTTAAGAAAAATGGGAGCAAAGATAAGCAGGCAAGATCAAATCCCTGAAAAGAGAACACTTGCATATTTTATGTATTTTAACTATGGGAAGGAAAGTTGTAAATATTTCCATGACTGGTTTCAGCTTACTAAGAATTGTGCTGGTGGGGTATTTCCATTAAATGGAGCTGATGATAAGACTAAACTGATGACACTGAAAGGTATTTTGGGAGAAAAGAAAAGCAAAGTATGTGGGGAACAATTCACAGCATTTTATTCTTGGTACAGTGAAGCACTTAAAAGGAAAAAGGAGTCATCTTTAAGAGGGTTGCAGGATGTTAATAAGAAATTGTTGCAACAAGTAAAAGAGGTTAAAAAGGCAGCACAGACCAGTAAAAAGGGATCCTTTTATCCTGTCTTTGCAGGTTTGGAACAAACTGAGGATGGCCAAAAAGCAGAAACTTCTGAAGAGGATGATAATCCTCCAGTAGCTACTGCACCCCCACTCCCTTATGCACCAGTATGGGTACCTCCTGTACAAGACTGTTGTTTCTCAGACCCCTATCTATCAGTCTACTTTCCATTGGACACCCAGTTCACGTGATACTGGTACATCTCAGACTGGTTCCCCTGTTCAATCTTCATCTTCTGAACAGGCATTTGCAGTTGAGGGGGTTTCTTCATGTCCATCTCAGATAGCTTCTACTTCCCCAACTGGGGCATTAATATTTGACACTCCTGTATCTCACCATACATGCTCACATGACAGGGTACAACAGTAACAACCTCTGGAGGGGATCCATTGGCACCTATCAGGGAAATTTTGAGGGCTAACAATAGGGAACTTTTTCATCGTCCTTGGACCCCTGCTGATTTGCATACTATGTCCAAAAATTTTCCAAATATTAGAGAAGATCCAGAGAAGAATTAAAAACTATAATAGAATGTTACAATCCTACTTTGACATATTTAAATCAACTGCTGAGGGTAGTTACTTCAGATGAAATAAGAAAGCAGTTATTGGAAAAGGCTGAGATAACAGATTTCAGTCTCACAGGAAATGCATTAACAGATAAATGAACAGCAGTGTTAAACAAGATTACTGATATGTGTGTCAAGTTAGGACTGACTGGTCAAAAATATAAGCATGTAAACAAAATAAAGGGGAAGCCCCTGCAGACTACTTGAGTCACCTTAAAACAGTATTTGCAAGACATTCAGGAATAACAGACCCAGAAGAGCAAGCTAAGCCAGCTATTGGAGCAGTCTTTGTGCAGGGTCTGCAAGCCCCTGTACATAATCAAATAAAGCAAGTACTCACAGACTGGCAAGGGAAGGACTTAGAGTCTTTATTAAGTGCTGCAGATCACTGTACAGAGTATCAGGAAAACGAAGGAAGGATACTGAGGATAAGCTGTTAACTTTACAAATCAGGCAGCTGGAAAACCCATGGGGTTGAGGCAGACACAGGGGAAGGGGTAAAGGAATTGCTAGGGGATTTAGCAAAAGTGCTGGTCGAGGGGAACAAGGTGCAGCTGTTGGCAACAACGAGCTGGCAGTGCCCATTTGGCTTCATCTAACACACCTTGCTTCAGTTGTCGAGAAGCAGGACATTGGAAAGGGGAGTGTCCACACAGACACACGTAAAGAGTCCAAGATACTTGGACTGAATGGCAACCAAATTATAATAATGTAGTTTTTTCTCCACCACCTTCTCAGTTTGGAAAGAGTCAGAAAGCTCCATACTGACTAGGTCAAAAAATAATACAGAAGTGAATCTTAACCCTCTACTGCTAATAGATCAAAATGGACCCTACGTTAAGATGATAATAAATTAAAAAAAAAAAACATTTCTGGTGGACACTGGAGCCACTAGGTCAGTGTTACAAATTACTTCAGATAATCAAATACCAGAATCAGAGTATAAAGTAAAGGCAGTTGGAGTAATAAATACTACGGTTACGTATCCTGTTTCAGAACCCATCCCCATTTCTTTAGGTCCGATTGAAGAAAAGCATTCTTTTCTCCTGAGTACTACTGCACCAGTAAACCTACTAGGAAGATATTTGTTATGTAAGCTGGGTTATACTATTTACTGTACCACAGAAAGGGTGTATCTAAATGTTCCAACAGAATCAGAGGGAAAGTATTGGCAGTTTTAGCAGAAGCTGAGGAACAGCCTGCTGGAAGCATAGAGATAGATGGAGAGTTACTACAGCAGGTACCTGCCAACTTGTGGGCTAAGCATGCAAATGAAGTAGGTATACGGAAATCAGAAGAATCAGTAAAAAGAAAATTAAAGCCATCAAATCCTCTCCATAGAGTTCCACCAAAGCCAGAAGTAGAGCAGGGACTCAAACCTGTAATTCAGTCTCTAATACAGTAAGGAATAATAATACCAGCTAAAAGCCCTTGTCATACTCCTATTTTTCCAGTGAAAAAACCAGGGAAGGATACTTATAGATTTGTACAAAACTTAAGGGCTGTAAATAATGCAGTACTGCCTACTTTTCCTGTTGTTCGAAATCCAGCAACAATGCAGAGTTGAATACCACCTACAGCTAGTAACCTTTCAGTAATACATTTATGTTCAGCATTCTTTTCTATGCCAATTCACCCTGACAGTCAGTTTCTGTTTGCTTTTACTTATCAAGGACAGCAATATACCTGGACATTGTTGCCACAAGGATATACTGAATCTCCTTTATTATTTATTAGAAGGGACACAAAGTGTCTAGAGAAAAACTACAGTTGTGGTCATCTCAGGTACGTTATCTTGGTCATTTAATTTTTCAGGGTAGCAGGCAAGAGTTACCATCTCGTATTGATGCAATATCTAAGGCCCTATGTCCGACTACTCAGAGACAGCTTAGGTATTTCCTAGGTATGACAGGATACTGTAGACAGTGGATCCCTAACTATGCAGAAATTGCCAAACCTTTGACAAATCTTTTAAAGCAGAAAACACCAGAGCCTCTCCTTTGGAACAGTGAAGAGGAAAACTCATTTCAGAACTTGAAGCAAGCTTTAGCTACTGCCCCAGCTTTAGGGTTACCAGACTATGATAAGACTTTTATTTTATTTTGTCATGAAAGAAATGGATTTGCTCAAGGAGTACTTGCACAAAAACATGTGGACAGCTATCGTCCATTAGCTTATTACAGCATGGAACTTGATTCTGTTGCAAAAGGTTTTCCACCCTGTTTAAGAGCAGTTGCCGCTGCAGCTATTCTAGTTAATTTGGCACAATTGTTGGTGCTTGGGCATGATCTCACAGTAGCTGTCCCTCATTCTGTATCATCTCTTTTGCTTAAAATGAAAACTCAACCACTCTTGACTGCATGTCTAACTAGATATGAACTTACACATCTTTCTGCTCCATCTATTTCTCTGATCCACTGTCCTGTTCTAAATCCTGCATATCTGTTGCCTACTGCTGAGGATGGTGAAGAGCATGATTGTGTGCGTGTAACTAACTATTTGCTTTCTCCTAGAGAGAACTTAAAAGACACTCCTATACTCAATACTGAGTTGAATTTATTTGTAGATGGCTCCTGTGGAAGAAATCAAACAGGAAAATTGATCTCAGAAATAGCAGTCTGCACCGAAGAAACAATATTGTTGCAACAAAGATTATAGGGTGTTCACACTGCTCAAATAGCTGAGCTAGTGGCTTTGCAAAAAGCCTGCGAGTTAGACAAAGACAAGGTGCCCAATATTTTTACAGACAGCTGTTATGCTTTTGGAGTGGTACATAATTTTGGGCAACTTTGGAAAGCAAGAAGGTTTTTGAACTCTTCAGGAAATCAAATTAAAATTTAGTGTGCATAAAATCATTTTTAGATGCACTTTTGCTACCTGTAATTAAATGTTGTCCACATCAAAAGGTGATACATGTTGTTACAAAAGGTAACGACTTAGCAGACCAAGCTGCTAAACAAGCAGTAGTGAATTGTTGCAAATATCTGTGTATGTTAACAGTAACAAACTGCAACAGTAAAAATGCACTTGATTTTGAAAAGTTGGCAGCCTTTCAAACTGAAGCATCACAGGCAGAAGTTCTGAGGTGGCTCAAGGATGGATGTAGAAAATCCTCTGACAGCATATGGTGACATCCGCATGGCTGACTGGTGATGCCTGCCTCTTTGCTACCTTACCTAGTAAGGGCATATCATTTACCAGCCCATACAGGTGAAAGCTTTATTTAATCAAATTACCCGATGTTGGTATGCCCTTCATGTCTCTTCTTTGATACTTCAGTATGTACAACACTGCAGTATGTGTTTGGAGTATAACATAAGCAAACATGCCAACAGCAAATCTGCATGTTTACCTCCATCCTGGGGAACTTTTATTGACATACAGCTGGATTTCATCCAGATGCCTAAGACTAATAATTCACAATTTATTTTGGTGGTAGTGCATATGTTCTCAGCATGGGTGGAAGCTTACCCTTGTCGCAAACCTGATGCAGTCACAGTTATTAAAAAAACTGTTATCTGAATTTATACCAAGATTCAGTATACCCAGCATTGTTAACTGTAACCAAGGAGCACATTTTAATAATGAACTATGTAAAGAACTATGTAAAATTTTTAATACTAAGTTGAGTCTTCAGTGCCCCAACCATCCCCAGTCATCTGGATTAGTGGAAAGGGTAAACAAGACCCTTAAAAATAAAATTTTGAAGATTTGTGCTGAAACCCACTTAAAGTGGGCCGAAGCCCTTCCCTTAGCATTAATGAGTATGAGGGCCTCTGTTAATGCCACCAGGAAGTTGAGTCCATATGAAATATTAATGGTGAGACCCATGGCCCTTCCAGTTAATCCAGTGTGAAATGCCAATTTAACTTTGTCAGATGATGCTATGATTTCTTACTGTAGGAGAATCCTCAAAATTTTGCAGCAATATCATTGAACAGTAAGAGCAGCATTACCAAAGCCTCCTGACCAGTGCTGTCATCAACTACAACCGGGTGTTTGGGTGTACCGGAAAAATTTCCAGAGGAAAAACTGCCTGAGCCCAAGGTAGAAAGGGCCTTTTCAGGTCCTGCTAACTACATTGACTGCAGTGCACTGTGCAAGACTACCATTATGGATCCATTCATCTCATTGCAAGAAGACTTGCCATGTGGGGACCCCAGATGAATCATAACAGCTAACACGGAGATCGAGGTGTGACAAATCAATCAGCTGCCCAGTGAGAACGTCAACTTCAGTAGCAGTCCATGATGAATCCAGTGACAACAGGTACTTTTGCTTTGTTTCTGCTGATGTTCCCTTCTATAAACTGGTCAAGAGAAAACAGTTTCGTGCTGGTCCTTCGGCAGTATGCCAAAAATCTAAACAAAACAAACTGGTGGATATGTTCATATATACCTCATCATTCTAAGGCAGAGATTCCTATGATTCCCATTCCTGCATCACAGGTGTTATTTGAAAAGGACCTTAATGACATCAGCTTAATCTGGCTTAATGTAACTGATTTTTCAAGGGTTGTGTCTCTTCAACTTACAACCACACATCATGGAGGCACATGTTATGCCAGAAATGGGACTGTACCAATAGGAAAAAGCAAATGTAATGGCACCAGGCATAAAAGTGTGTTAGACTCTTTGCACTTAAAAAGCTACGACTGGGAGCGGGGCATGGGCATAATAAGTGACCGTTACTACATCTGTGGTGATCGTGCCTACCCCTGGTTGCCTACAAACTGGTTTGGATGTTGCTTTGTAGGATATATTACACCTGCTAGTCAACACTTCGAACACCCACCAGCAGGTAGACTGAGAAATAAGTGAGCAATCCACTGGGCAGAACAAGTTTTTTTCAATTTTTAATCCTGGGTATGGAGTGTAAAGGACAATGCTTGAAATCACCACGGATGCCCAAATTCTACAGGAAGTGGCCAACAAAACTTCACATCACATCAGGATGGCAAATCAAGAAATGACTGAAATGTGAACTGTGGTGTTACAGAATCAAATGGCATTTGATATAATGCTTGCTGCAAAAGGGGGGGGGGTCATTTGCCCCATAGGGAGTCATTGCTGTTCATATATTAGTGACTATCATGATGAACAGGAAAGCCTCACAAATTTCATGGAACAAAGGGCTAAAGATTTGGACAGCAAATCAAAACAATAGACACTTTTTGGATGGTTGGGCAGTATTTTTGGTAAACTGGGAGCTAGCATAATCCAGGGTATTGTCACTGTACTTTTTACTATATTTGTGATCATTTTGTTTTTTCTATTCTAAAGGCTGTGATTACAAGATGTTTAACCTCATCTGGACATGAAATGCCACTGCATGCACAAATTGATGACAATTCTAATACAACAGAAAATGACTATTATGATGCACAGGTGTATTTTATCAAGTTAAGAAAAATAAAAATATAATTATATGTATGTTATGACACTGATAGTGTCAGAGGGGGGAAACTGTTATGGGACAAGATTAGCTATGAAAAATGTATATTAATTTCAGTTTATTAAGGTTGCTACAATATGATTGTTAAAAGGCAAATATAATGTGTTTGCAGGGCTGGGAAAAATACAGCTTCATAAGCTAGAGTATTGCTGTGTCCTAACTGGATTCATTTAATATGTAATAAGGAAAAAGTGCATGTTTCATGAAGTCAAGGCATGTTAGTTACCACAAAAGGAATTTGTTAGCCTGACTCCTTCAGGCTAGGAGTGCGCGGTTGCTAGGGAAGGTTTGAAACATTCAAGGTCAGAAACAAGACCCCTTGGAAGCAGGTGGATCATGTATAGAAAGGTGTTCACGTGAAGTCCGAGGCAAAAATCACGTGGGATGAGGACATTTGAAAACTTTTCTATTAGCTAGAGTCATTGTAATATAATGGGTTGCATGACCAGGTTTGATAAGAAAAATTTATAAAAGATGTAGGTTGTCTCTCTTCAAAGGGACTAATTTAACATCGGCTATGAAGATAGTCTCCCAGCACTGGAAGAATAAAATTTCTGTTTGAACATCCTGAAGTGTTGTTCCTGACTTGAAGGCATATAAGGTAAATTCTTAAGGTTATTTATTTATGACTATAACAGGATCTCTCCCAGTTGGACTTTCCTGGTAAACAAATGTTAAATAAATAAATAGCAAGGAATATTTAGGACATATGGGCCACAGCTATATGTGTGATTTCCATAGGAATGTATAGATACACTAAGACACGTACTGTACACATCCACTGGCTGTCTCTGCACCTTAATGACCCTTTTGACAAATATCCTTAGTGTCCTTCCAATGCAGGTCATCATACCAGAGTCAAACCTGCATTCCAGACTGGTAAATCCCAGTGTAATGTTGGTGCTCCCTTGCAATCTGGTTCCAGATGTCAATCAGCCATGTTCCATGGCCTTGTTCACAAGTGATGTTCTGCCCCAGTGTAGACAGTCAGCATCTGGTTTGTCTCTTCATTGGTACATTTCAGCCCTCAGACACACCAAAGCCTCCTTGCAGTACTCATGTTGGTGATGAAGTTCAGAACATCAAATTTCCAAAAATTGCTCACTGATGTCCCACTCAGTTAGCAGGTAGCAATGCTGTGATTTGTAAATGTATGAAAATCAAAGTGGCACTTATAGGATGGTTTCAGATTATTTAATGGCAATAGATATATATCACAGATGGCCCCATTAACAATACTTATTGGGCAATTGCATGAAGCACCTTTCTGTTACACAGAGCTATTGGTTAATGCACTGAATTTCAAGACCTTAAGTGGATATGCACAAATGGGATTCCAAAACCTTGAAAGATAATGAACCTCATTAATTATGTATGGTACAAATGGGGCTTAAAAGCCACATGCACATAGCTGTTCTTACTTTCAGGTATATCTGACTTTCAGGTAGCTTCAAGGGTAATATGACACCTTCTGCCAGTGCTGTGGTGGTATATATTTCACTTATTACAAACCTATGCTATTATTACTCCTTTTAAAAGTATCTGGGGATGCTTATATTAATGTTTTTAGGAAAATTTGTTTGCAATACCAAATGTATGTGACTTACAGGAGGATGTAGGATTGACATGTATGTATACAAGTGGGCATATCTGCATCGTTATCAAGAGGGATTCCACATATGCAGTTGTACAGGTAAATATAAGGAACCCAGTGAACAGTACATGTGGACACACTAACACAACATCCATATGTTTTACTGGTGACTCTGTACATTCTGTGATATACTTACAGAAACCAACATGTTACAAGAGTATCCATACATTGCATGTTCACTGATTCTGTTATGGCTATTCATTAATACTTAGTAATGCATGTATTATAAATAGTGTCATGATAAAGACATATTTGTGTTCATGTTTGGTTACCTTGTGCTGTCTATGGTATACTTAGAGATAACAAAGTTTTCTGACAGTTTCTGTAAGTTGTACAATTGCTAATGTATACATACTTTCATGTAAGAGTAATATAGTAGTTGTTTGTGCATTTTTTCTCATGCAGACACAATGGGAATAGCATTTGCTACTCACTGTTGAGTGTATTAATTTGTAGCTATTTGTACAAAACAGTTATTGTTACTATGACTGCTTGTTTTCCACAGGATTTCTGTATGGACTTATGTTGCATACCATATATTGATAGTACATGTCATTATTAGGATGTGCCTCATGAACTTGGTTTACGCATACCCATAATGTTATGATGAGCATGTTAATGTGTGAAGTCTATTCATGGTGTACTGGGTGTGTGGCACAAGGGTATTTGGCTGGTCTTCCAATGTTGTGATGCCTACTGTCAGGGTTTAAATCCCCTATACAGCTTCAACAGTTATCACAAGTTAATGTGTTATGTACTCAGACATTGTTAACATATCACCTGTATTTATATGTCACAATACTGGACAGAACAGGACTATTTTCTGTATTTTTTCATTATGCATGAATGGAGAGCTGGTCAGTTGACATATGCTATCATGTTCATATGTGGGCCCCCATATGAATCTTACCATGTGCAAATAATTGTCTTCTAGATGAAAAACAGACCTGGGGTGATATTTTTCTCCACAAGAGAATAAAATCCTAACTGATGATCTATAGCAGCATGAAAACAAAATGTTTGGATGGGTGGGGAATACTGTTTAGAAGAATGCAGTGTGAACTAATCTTGCTGACATAATCAATGCTGTGAAGATCACAATAGATCTCAGGGAGCCTGTCACTGACAGTGATCTGATGTGATTCTTCTTGCAGCCAACAGGATACACCAGTACAAAAGGTCAAGGGATACCACTGGTGGCGGCCCACCACGGACTCCCCTGAATGAGCTGACACAGTTCCTGTTGTCTCTGCATGCAACAAGTGGTGATTGATGTATACCTGGTGGTGGAATTAAAGTAGGTGTGCTAGGACACATATGTATGTGATACTTTGCATTATGTAGTTGCATATGGAGTACCTCAATACAGACTGCAGTTGCATGCATATTCATGTATTGTTATTTTTGTGTTGCAGCAGCAGAACTGCATTGTGTGCATGTGGGCATGCTTGCTGACTACAATTAATGTGATGGCATGTTATCATGCAACTGCAGTACATGTATAACACTTCCTGCAACATATGTAAGGCTGGTTGCATTCATTTGCACAGGTCCATCCACTTCTGCACAGCAGCAAGATATAACAGGTGAGTGTCTCCATATACTGTTACTGTGACCATTCCCTGTTACTGCATCTGCCTCCTGTCATGCCAGTGGTGTATACTGAAATTTTAATATTTCCCTATCATTGTAACCTGCAGGTACATCTTCAGGAGACTTGAACCATGTGGGTGCCCCTATGGACAGACCAGGTATGGTTTTACACCATGTATCATAGGCTGCAGCATTGTGTCCACACCTGTGTTGCATGAGATTACTGTCACTGTTTTCCATACACTGGGACATATGTCCAACATGCGCACCGTATGACACATTAGTATCACGATATCCTGTTACTGTGGTGTCACACACCTGTGTTGCATGAGATTACTGTCATTGTTTTCCATACACTGGGACATATGTCCAACATGTGCACCATATGACACATTAGTATCACCATATCCTGTTACTGTGGTGTCGCACACCTGTGTTGCATGAGATTACTGTCATTGTTTTCCATACACTGGGACATATGTCCAACATGCGCACCAAATGACACATTAGTATCACCATATCCTGTTACTGTGGTGTTGCACACCTGTGTTGCATGAGATTACTGTCATTGTTTTCCATACACTGGGACATATGTCCAACATGCGCACCAAATGACACATTAGTATCACCATATCCTGTTACTGTGGTGTCGCACACCTGTGTTGCATGAGATTATTGTCAGTGTTTTCCATACACTGGGACATATGTTCAACATGCGCACCATATAACACATTAGTATCACCATATCCTGTTACTGTGGTATTTATGTCATCATGCACCTCTGCCTGCATTCATGACTGTTGCATACCCACATGTTGTGCTTTGTTTATATTTTCCCACTGCAGGATCAACATTACAACAGATGACACACTCACCACACAGGAAGGGTATAACATGTATGTTATTACCTCTGTTTCCTATATACTAGTGATGTTACTGCTATTGCTGTCCTCAATTAATATTGTGCCCTTCTACCCCTGCATAGGATAACTTCCATCTGCACATCAGCTTTGAACAACTGGTATGTGTATGTATTACCTATTGTGTGTCGTACCTCTGCTGGAATTGTACATGTTGGTAAGTATGTGATTTCTAATGCTGTTTTAAGACCTTTGCTTCCATACAAAAGTTGAATTACAGCTCTTGATTTCAGTTCTGGATTCCCAAGAGGACATGCCAGGTGTGCCTTATTTTGTTATTCCTCACATACATTATGTATATTGCATATGTAACAATATTGTCAGCTCCCTATTATATAGGTTCCATGGGCCACACTCGGATACAGTCTCCTGATAAGTCCTTAGCATCAGTAACATTATAATGATATAGTTGTCCCATATGTCAGTACTGAGCTCCAGCATGTGACATATATATGTTTATCTGATCCGTGTCATCTGTCTCCTCCTGTAGCACATCCACTGCTTTCATCCTCCATTATCCCACCCCCTGATCTTGAGGTGGAATATGATATGTCTCACTATGTTAGCATGGCCCCTGCATACAGGCCAGAGTTTTGGTGATACAGTCCAGGCCAGATGTTGACAGTCATATGTATGAGGCTGTAGCCTTAGATGTGGAGGAAAACATGTCCAGTCATTCTGATGACATGGTGATATCAGGTATTGGGCAGCATGTTGCCTGTTCACCACAGTCCAGTATTGAGACTGCTGGTGATGTTGGCACTTCCCAAAACACAGTAATACTGCCTGCTGCAGTACATGTAGGTGTGTAGCTGGTATGCATGGGTGAGTATGAGAGGGTGTCTTCCTAGACCTGCAAGCAAACGAATGTCCAAGCAACATCCTGGCTCTGGCATTCGTGTCACTTGCCCATGTCATGGATCATGTTGCACATGAGTCGTGTGTGCATGAAGGACAGGAGTGTAGACATGGTGAGGTCACAGTCACATTTTGCTGCTCAGAATGACAGCATATTATCTGTCACATAGTCAATTGAAACCCATGTTACAGCAGTGCCATACTATGAGCTGGGTTTTGCATACCAAGACTTTTCTTAGCCAAGTGCCACATGAGAGAGAGGCAGGCCCCCTCTCAGTAGATGAACCCTTATCCATCAGGGATCAATGTCTATGCTACAAAATGTACGCATGTCTGCTGTTGGCCAATACAGTGTGGGCCCAGCTGTCACAACCAGTCAGCTAGCCCCCATGTTTTATCCTACAGTGTGTCTCCACATGCTGCTGTTGCCCCATCAACCTTCTCTGTGGATTGATATGGGCCAAGTATTTCCATACATGGCAGGTGCAACCAGGACCACAGTGTGAGCTGTCAGCATGAACACCATATACTGCATTTCAGTAAGACTGACAATTGATCCACTGCGTCCTGTAGTGCCAGTCTGACCCCATGGTGATGATGAATGTTCTGCAAACCAATGACTATTTCATCTGACTGTGGTTGTTGTGAAGTCTGATGTCTCAGTAGTCTGTTACTTTTACTGACCTAGGTCACTCCAGTCAGTACTTGATACTTTTCCCTACATTACATTGTTATATGTTATTAGTGATACTGACAACATTGATTTCCCATTTGCATCACTTGTTAGTGGAGAGACAGGGACAGGGTTCATAAAACCATGTCCTCTTTTGTTTGCCATTTACACATACACCACTCTCAGTCTATATATATATATATATATATATATATATATATATATATATATATATATATATATATATATATATATATATATATAGAGAGAGAGAGAGAGAGCTTTGTCACTTGTGGCCTGATTTGATGGTCCCTGTCATGATTGTTTTGTATATGTTCATACCATTATATATTACAATAATGTTGTTATGTCCAATGCTCAATGTGTAGATCTAGTTGGTAATTTCCATTTGATTTGATCTGTACTGCTGTTGTGAGGCAACACCTGAACATCACTGTTTAATCTGTGTACATCTGTATGTGTGATTTGCTGTGACTCAAAGGTGTGAGTTAGAGCTGCAGTGTTACCTGAGCTAGGACTTGTTATCTCAAACTCTATCATCCATGTCTGTTTCTTTGGCCCTTGTGTTATTCTGCTCCTCCTGTCATAGCTATGACATGTCATCTTCAAACACCTGGGGCTTTTAGAGTAGGTCATCCACAGCTGCAACAGGTAAACTGCCATGTGTGGTTGTTAAAATATTGTGTAGTATGACACATACAGTAAATTATTTGTGCTGCTTTTTCAGTTGTGTATTGCAGTGAACCACCTCTGGATGTACCCAGATGTCTAAATCTGGCTTTCAGTACATCAAACACATGCTCTGTGTTGTGCTGTGTACTTTATTGCAGGGTTTCTCCACAGGGATGGATGGTTATCTCTATGCAGTCAATAGCCACAGCTCAAGTGGATACCCATAGCCACCTGTTGTTGGGGTGGGGGTGAACACATATGTTGTCATCATGCATAATGCTGGCAGGGATGTATTCAGCTTACATCGTAGCTGTGTTCCTGTACTTACCCAGTAGTAGTCCCTCTGGTATTTCACCATGTTGGAACACAACCCTCAGACCACTTTCCCTCGATATGGCGGCATCATGGTCATCATATTTGTTATTCTGCCATTTGCTGTGCACACCACCTGACAGTTCAGTGATGGCCACCAATTTCTATGTATGTTTCTTTCTGCTTCAGTTTCCATGGGGTTTAAATAGGGATGTGGGTGCAGTCAACTGCTACTCTGTGGCTGCAGATGGGACGTTCATAGGTTCATAGGAAGTTACTAGGCTAGCAGCCCTAGAGCCTTCATAAGCCTAGCCATGTTACTCCCAAGTATCCCCATTAGTTCTTTTTTGGTAGTTCATATACTGAATTTATGAACAGAGCAGGTCTGTGATCAACACCGGCTACCCCTGTCCATGAGGGACATGGATGCCATCTCAGAGGTGAATTTGCAGTCTCCTATCCAATTATCTAGGTTACATTTGAATAGGGTCTTTGAGGAGCTCAGTTTTATGTGAATAGGGAGTGTATTCCAGAGAAGTGGCAGTCTCTCCAGCATGATCTATTTATGTCACAAGTTAGGCTGAGCTCTCTGGAGTGAGTGACTCTTGAACAATTTGACTTGCAGATGTGCAGCATTTCCATTAAGGCAGGGTTGGAGATTGTCCTCTAGGCCAGGTAGAAGTCACCTTTCAGCAGCCTATAAGATACAGAATAAACTGAGAGGGCTTATAGGCTTTCTACATAGGTCATGGTTTGGAGTATCTGTATTTTAGTAGTGAGAAAACTCTGAGGTGTCTGGCAAGGTACACGTAAAAGGGTGCATTATATTCTATTAGTGGTCTGATGAGGGTTAAGTGCAGTGGAGTTATAACATCCCTTGACCTGGATGCTATACCCTTGCTTATGAGGTGTGCTACATAGAAAGCTTTCCTTACCACTGTGGAAACTTAATGGTCAAAGTTCAGATTGCTAAGTTGTGTTCCCAAGTCTTTGCACCACTGAGTTGGGACTCAGGGGGTGCTGTCATTATTGTAATTTGTAGGAAAATCCATTTTGCCAAAGGGAATAATAATGTTTTTTTTTTTTTTTTTGCATTTACTTTTGGACCATGGCTTTCATAACAATCATTTGTGTTAGCCCTTCTTGTAATATGTTGACATCATTGGGGACTCAATGATTGCTTCCAGTTTGCAATCATAAGTGAACTTGGTGAGCCAAAGGCCATCTACTTTCATTGGGACTTCTGAGAAATAGACACCAAACAGTAAGGGGTCCAGCACACACCCCTGTGGTACTCCACTGGTGATGGGTCTACTGGTGGAGGTGGAGTTACCAATTTTGACAGAGTGTGTTCATTGGTAAGCCAATTTGCTACCGATCTAGTGACATAATTGATAACCCCTATCTGGAAGAGTTTCTCAATGATGTCAAAGTGGGGAATTATGTCAAAAGCAGTGACAGGGTTGAGACAGGCTGTGTGCACTGTCTTACCTTCATCCATGGCTTTGGTGACATTCTCAAAGAAGTCTAACAGGTTTAGTAAGTACTGTCTAACCATAGCAAAGCTAAACTGGGTTGGATCCAGCATCTGAGGGTCACTTATGTCCTTGATGATAAGGTCCATGATAATTCTTTCCATGGCCTTGCAGATGCGGCTGGCTAGACTTATGCGTCTGTATTTCCCAAGGTCAGTTGATGGCCCCCGTTGTGCAGGGGGGATTCCTATTGCTGTCCTCCATTCTGCAGGAACATAGCCAGTTCTCAAGCTTTGATAAAGAAGAATGCCAAGTGGGTCCTATAGGTTTTGTTTTAGATTGCTTAGTAAACAACCTGGGATATTATCTGGCCCCATTGAGGCATGTTTTTGGCCTTGACGAGCACAGATATGACCTGTTCTCTAGGTACTAATGAAAAAAACAAATTATTACAAAGCCACAAGTCACTTCAATTTAAAACCTATCTTATAAAGGACTTATGTAACAGAATAAAGTAATGGGTACAGCTAGTCCTTTAAGAGTATTTGGTATATATTTTTGGTTTTGTTAGTGTTAATTGAATTATTGTTGTATAATTAAGTTTTTAATGAAATGTATTTATATGGAGAGTAATTTTATACTAATCGAGTTTGCTTTTTGAAGCGCCTTTGTGTAAGTTTACTTCCCCTTAAAAGTTTAATTGCATTAATGTCAAAGGAAAAAACTTCAAAGACCAATTCACGTTAGGTTCAGGCAAGGCACCCTTTATTACTTGCAGCAAGGAGACAAAGCATGTATGCACAAGGTTTGTCTAAATGATTAACGACTAGCAGGTTATACTTATACAGTTCTCTTCCTGTCACATAGAAAATGTTACATTCTATTGCTGACGTAGTTAGACACAGGTTTCTGTATGTTCTACAGAAAATATTGTTAGACTTATTGCTGACCAAGTTAAAATATCTGTCATTCTGCAAAAACATTTTGAGAAAAACAACCTGTCCTTGGGTTTATGTCAGTCCATTTCAGTATTTCAATTCTTCTATTGTACTGTTCTAATACATGTGTTACATTTTACCTAGATTCAAGGTACATTTCTACCTTTAGTACAAGTAATGCTGACTACAGTTTAAACTTTCAAGCATCTATTGTTTTCTTTATCAATAACTTCTAACAGCTGCATGTTTTCTCATGGCATATGCAGAAATCAATATCCCTTTGTTAATTTTCATGACATTAGCAAAAATGAATTACTTCTTGTTATTTGCTGACATTAGCAAAAAATAGAATGCTTCTTGTTAAGTTTCTAATAACTGTGCAGATTCATGCAGTGTGAACAGAATAAATGTATTAACCCTTTTAAATCTCGAATGCACTAAATGCACTAAGCATGCATATTACTATTACATATTTTTCTAACAATTAATAAAATGGATTTTTACTTATGGCTCCTGGCTTTGGAATACTTTGATTTTTTATTCATATTATCTCTTGTTTATCTGGACTTACAACCCAAGGTATTTTGTTTTATTGCCTCTAGATAGAGGACTGGTGTCTGGAATGCTTTGGTATATGGTAGGTGGGGATAGGTGGTTGAAGTGTATGGTGAATCTCTCAGCAAGCAGGTTGGTAATATCTTCTGGTGCTTTTAATTTCTCCAAGTCTTTTGGGTTTCTAATACCATGACGGGAATGGACCCCATTCCTAAGTCAAAGTACGATTAAAGTTCATGAAATTAGTATTGTTTCATTCTTTGATGTTAGCCAGAAGTGCTCTTTGCAGCACCCACAATGTGCCCTGCAATGACTCCTTCTGCAATTCGTACGGTGTTACATGAATTGGTAACATATCTAAATGTGATTGTAAATTATTTTTTATAAGACCAGTTGCTCCTATACTATTGGAACTGCCTGGGTATCTTTCTTCCACATGGCTCTCATTTCTGCCTGCAGATCGATGTATTTTATGACTTTGTGTCTATCTGTATGCAAGACACTGTAGTCACTAGGTTTGGCGATTTCAATGATCAATGCTACTTTTGTCTTCTTTTTTTGGACCACTATATCCGGTTTTCTAGCACCTATCTTTTGGACACTCTAATGGTAGAGGGACTGTATACTGAAAGGCATAATAATGTGACAAGATTGTTACACTGGAGATTGTGCAAACATTATGGTATCAAAGTGGCTGAAAAACACTGGAAACATAAGCCACAGAGAATCACAGAAAATTATGAAGCTTACATCACATGGAATCACACAACCAACAATAAGGTGTGTGACTGTTTCCAATTTGGTTCCACAAAACCTACATATGTCTGTTTCTCCCACATGTTCAATGGACTTGGTAAACCAGCGTGTACGTGGCCCACTATCTTGGGCTGCCAACATTAACCTTTCTTTTCTTGATGTAAATGCACCTCTCCTTAACCATTCCTGAATTTGTTCTTGATCAACATGAGGCTCTTCCAGAAGTTTTCTATACTTGCAACTATATTTATGTTTTTTCCACATTTCTTGCCTTCTCATCTGGTCCTTCACCTTATATTCTTTCTTTTGTTTTTTAGCACATTCAGTTGCTGCCGGTTTTTATCCACTTCTGGTTTGATTTCCATTCCTGCTTGACGTCAATATGCTTCTGCTAAATTAAGCAGAGATTTCATCTTAGATTTTTCTCATCATGTTTCAAAACTTTCACCACATTTGGATCTTGTGAGGTCAGTAGATATGTATGGAGTCCCACGATTGCAGACCTGTACATGTAATCAATTTCAAAGAGGCCCATCCCTCTTTCAGAGTGGAGAATATATAATCTTGCTATACACTGATTTTTATAAATCATTTGGTGAACATGAAGCATCCTTCTTGTTTTAATCTCCAGTCTATCCAACACTTTTTGGGGCCAGTCTGTCACTCCAAAACTATAAGTTAGGACTGGTGTAGTATGAGTGATCCCATCTACTACCAGTTCGGCACACAGCTGAGCATTCCCTTTTAGACTCTGGATGATGTTAAAGCATGCCTTATGATTATCCTTTGCTAGGGATGCAATTTTAGTTCCATAATTTGCTTTAAAAGACAACGAGATTTCTGATTTTCCTGTTTAGACTTAGGAGGGAACTCTTCCTCTGCAAAGTAATATCCCTTTTGCTTTTGGACAACAGTTTCTTCATCTTGTTATATAATCTGTTTATACTTAAATTCCACCATGATGGCTTGTTTTTACGGGAAGACATGCCTTTGATCCGGTCAGGTACAGCAGAGTTTATGCAGTTGCTCAAGTGCTTGTACAGGACATTTGCATGCACTTCTACATAGTGATCATTGGTGTCGACGATTGTGGATGGTATGAAGCTTTTTATATAATCACTTAGTACACTGTAGTTAGATTTGGTGAATTTTTTTAATAATTTTTGTTCCTGTGAGGGTGTCAGTTCCAGTAGTTACTTCAAACAAGACTGATTTATGGTCTGACCTAACCAGGGAGGAAATCACACATGGGGAAGTACAGTCCCCCCCCCCCATTTTGGAGAATACTATGTCCAGAATATTAGAACCCCTAGTGGGGGTGCAGTCTATCTGTTCCAGAGAATTTGTTTTAACAAAATCCTGGAACCAATGCGCAAGCATGTTTTTGCTCATGTATGTCCCCAGTCTATGGAAAGATATTTGAAATCTCCTGCAACTAAGGTATTGGGCTTTATGGCAAAGGATTCCAGTAAATCAAAGTAGGCGGTATGCTTATCCTGGTCCATGGTGGTGTGGGGGGGGGGTCTATAGATAGCAATGATATGACATGGTATTTTCCCAATAGTTAACTGGACATGGAGTAATTCAAGACAGTCATGTTGTTTGACTAGTCTCGAAGTATATTTGCTTTTAAGAAAAATGGATACACCTCCTCCTTTGGTTCCTTCACACTCATTTTGGGGTCTGAAGTTGTGGAGGGCATTGTAGTTTTGCATGGCTAGGGTGCTATCAGCAACCTTGAACTATATATCGGTAATTACACAGATGACAATATCCTTCAGGGTGAGGAGTGCTTCCAGGGAGTGCACTTTCATGTTTAAACTCCTGGCATTAAGCAGTACAACCTGAGTTCATCTCTATTAGATGTTGCAAAAATATCCCTCCAAACCAAGTAGAAGGCAGCTGTAGCAAGTAATAGTAGCCAGACAACTCCAATCAGAATGTAAAAAACCTTTAATAACTTAGCTTAAGCGCTTTCATAACATCAGTTACTTCCTCAGATGCATGTTTCTGAGGACGTAACTGATGTAATGAAAGCTCTTATGCTACATTAGTAAAAGTTTTTTACATTCTGACTGGAGTTGTCTGGCTACTATTACTTGCTACAGCTGCCTTCTACTTGGTTCGGAGGGATATTTTTGCATTTATCTACTCACCTAACCTGTTGGGACTTACATTTTGGGACTGTTATTTCTCAATTAGATGTTGTTACATTGGAAAATTGGTTGTTTTGACATTGGCTAAAAATGGCACTATGGGAGAGGCAAGGGGCTTTGCCTGTATCTGAAATCCTAGGAGGGACAGGTGCAGACCATCTCTAGCAAAGCAGCGAGGTTGTCTACCATAGTCTCCCAGGCTGACAGATACTGGATCCACCTGGATTGACATCAGAAGCTGAGCCAATTGTTAAAGTCAATCATTTTTTTTCCATATTGTGGCATCATCCTGCATGAGGGTAGGATACTGCTAAGGGCTAGGGACCTACCTGTCTGGGATGTATAAATAGAGATTTCCATCATGTCTGTCTTCATATGGTCCACAGATGTACTTCTCAAGTCATTCACTCCAACATGGACTATGACCGAGTCATAATGGTGCTTGTTGTTGAATGTCTTGAGTGCATGCATGATTTGTCAGATCCTGGCACCTGATAAGCAGCTGACTGTGACCTTCTCCTTGTCCAGTCTGGTGAGGGGGACATCTGTCTGAATGACTCACTTTGGAGTTGCCTATGACCAAGACATTTGATGTGATTTGCCTTACGGGCTTATTTGTTAAGATGCGAATGAGGGTGTTGATAACATGTAGTGGTTTCTTTATGCTTAGTGGTGAGTGTGGATGGTGTGCATTTGGGAGGTCTTTGTTCTTTTAGCAGGTTTTTAGTGAGTGCCTCCACGTACATGGATTTAATTGTCTAGACTTTATTTTGTGTGAGAGGTGAGGTTTGTGAGAGAGGTGAAGCATGTGTACTGATAACCTCTCAGATATCTAGTTTGTCAAACTCGTAAAAAAGAAAAAAAAAAAACTGCAAAAACCTATAAAATCCACAAGCAGCAGGTAGAATCCAAATGGAAAAACAGGTTTAATCCAAAATGAGATACAAAATCTCTTACTTAGCAAATTACGAAAGTCCAACTCTCAAAATTGTTTCAAACGTGGCCAAAGGGTGGTTAAGGGTGGGATGAAGGAACTCAATGCCCTACATTCACCTTCAGCCATCGATTGGGTTTGGAACATGCTGTTCAAATTCAACTTTCATATAAAAAATTTCAAATCTATGATAGAGCTGGACAAAACTGTCCTATGATCAGGGACAAAAGTCAAACCCCTTGCTAATAAATCCACCAAAGAAGTGTCAACCACCATGTTGGAATAGTTACAAATTTTGAAATCTCGATCAGCATTGCAAACTATACTGAAATCAGGAATAGAGGGACCAGCTAGGATGTAGCTAGCTGTCCCAGCAGTTATGTTTGAGTCCTATTGTTGGATTTCCATGCTCTCGAGTTCCTTGTCGAGCTGCTCTGGGATTGCCCACGCCTGTGAAAATTTTGATTATTGTTATTGGAATTAGTTTCAGTTGGCCGTACTGTTGTTTTGATTACCAATCATATCACCTACATTTGAACTAATGCTCCTAACGGCATATTTATTCTTGTTGTTGTAGTGTAAGCGGCCGTTCCAACCAGTACCTTCCACTTCTTGCTGCCTCCCTTCCCCAGTTACTTCTGCATAACTAAGTCCCGGTGAATGTAGGTTATGCCCATCTCTAAACTGATTGTTGTTGATATCAATGGGATGACTAGGTGGATTTAGTCGTTCTTAAGTGGGTGTGGGCTTCGGGTATGCAATGCCCTTCGCATAATCATTACTGTCTCTCTCAAGCTTTTTATCTTTGGTCAGATTAAATTTTGATATTTGCCCTGTAATACTAGTGAAAATGTGCTTGTATTCATATTTATATCTTAGGAAATCGGCATCCCTTTTAATATTGTTGTCCAAAATGCTAATTTCATCATTCAAAGTGTCAGTAATAGCACTATAATGCTTAATAAACATTTCTATGAGTTCTAACCCTTGCTTGTCAAACAGTGAAATCAACTCGTAATGAAAAACAGAATTGCAGACAAGTCCAATAGTGAAATGTCAAGATCTAAGATCTTTAGGCACCTGATGGCGCCTTAAACATTCCTTAAAATAAAATATTTCAAGCTGCAGTTTCTTCACTTTAAAGGATTTTACATCTAACATCTTTAAGTTGTCTACAATGTTAGGGTTGTTCACATTAAAATGAGAATTCTGTGTTACTTCAGTTGGTTCACTTAGTAATACAGGTTGATCTTACCACAATTTTAAACTGGTATCTAAATTAGGCTCAAGTATTAGGTTCAATGAATTTCCAACTCCAATACTTGGTGCTCCATTATTACATGCACTATTGACAGTATTCAAATGTGCAGCCCTCTTACACTCGGGGCTTGTGTTATTACAGCTGTTCCTTGTAGACAGTAATGATTGTCCTTACTGGTGTTAAACGTGGAATTAGGCATAGGGTTCCCCTTCAGGTCAGGCAGATAGATTAGTAATATACATTTTGGGGTTAAAGTTGGAAAGGTTGTGTGTTGTTTTATGTGGATGTGTGAGATATACGGTTGTATAGATTTGGAGATGATCACTGAGACAGTCAGACATTGTACCCGAGGTGGTGTATTTGCTAGGATCCTATACTAGGATCCATTCTAATAGGGAATTTGATGTCCTTGCTATAATGTGTGGGACTATTAATTAGTTGTGTGATACCATATAAGATCATGCCAGTTCTAGGAGAGTTTGAGTTTATGTCCAACCAATTGACATTCATATCACCCAATAGTATAATTTCTTTTGGATATGTTATAGATATCTAATATAAGATATCGTCCAGTATAATTGCATGGTTGCCAGTGTTAAGGCTGCCAGCCTAGCCAGATAGAATTGTGCATATAATTCTATCATTTGTAAATATGAATGTAAACTACAGGCTTGTGGTCTTAAATGTAAAGAAATACTGTTACATCTGGAACTGGAAATAAATGTGACAACAGTGCACTCTACTGACCAAAGTGAAGCCTGTGGTGACACCTTGAAGTGGATAGTGGTGCCAAAAAGCCTAGATGAAGAAATTATTTCTATTGTTTTAACCAATAGTTTTAATTCCTAGATTTAAACATGCAAATGTATTTTTATTGCTCTGTTCCTGACCAGTTGCATGATAACAAAAGGGAGATGTTAAGAATGTAAATGTAGTTAATGTGTAGCCTGGGAACACCAGGAAAGTGTAAAAAGATGATGTAATGTTTATCAGAACTGCAATAGAAATTTAAACAGAGAGAATCAGAAGTCATTAAGCATTTTTGTCTTGATCATCCAACTCATCAGCACTCTGCCTGTTGTCTTATGTAAGTTTTCTTTTAGAGATAGCTAGAACTAGAAAGATTAGACTAAGTGTTTTTCTGTGATTCAGAACTGTACTACTGATTTATTTTAAGTATTTCTGTGTGATCTCTGAACTCTTTTGACTAGCACTGTGTAGTAGAAAGTAGTGTCTTGTGGTTTTAATTATTTATAATTAAATATTTTAAAATCATTTAACTGTGGCTGGTTTGTGTAGAGATAATTTAAGCTCTTAAGAGTACTTGCATTCCTTTGGTAAAATTGTACAAGGCCACTAATAGCTTTGGCCCTTGGCTATACTACCAGTTGGATATTAATATTGCACTGTAATAATTGGACACCCTTTTAAGGGCCTTTGAGTAGCTGACAAATATTAGCTGGGTGGTGGCAGTCAGTACTACCATATAGTCTGGGTAAAAGGGGCACAGCTGGGGAACCTGTGCCAGCCTTCCCCAGGAATGTCTGTGTGGTTGTATAACCTCTTATCTCAAAGTGTGTGTGTGTCAGCTACTTGGGCAGGGACAACAAGCACTGGTTGGACAGAGAGGGTGCTGGTGATTTTAGCTTGCCCACTTGGCTAAGATCTGGACCCTATAGCTGTGCCAGTGGGGAGTCTTATTGGTGACCTGGAGAGCAAGGGAGTGACAAGCCCCATACTGACTGTGATCTGTGTGTGCACTTAAGGGAAATTTCACTTTACTGTGTGTATTTGTTATCCTTTCCTCTCATATGAGACACCCTCCCTGGTGTTAGTGGTAAGGATTGAGGCTCCTTGATTGCTGGGCCAGGGCACGGGCGTCACAGCCAGGATGGATGAAAAGAATAGTAATACATATTTGTTTACAATTGTTTAATTTTAGGAAGGTTATAAGAAGCTCTGCTCTACTGACGTTTAGTATTGGTTTGCTGTCTGAGGAAATGTGGTAGTTTGTTGGGAAATATTAAAGCAATACCATCACATTTCCTCTTTATATGGTCATTATGGATGATATTATAATTTGGAGGTATAATTTCAGAGTTGTTTATGCTGGGTTTAAGCCAAGATTCAGTTACAGTGAGAATATCAGGCTTACAACTATGGTGTGATTGATTGGCCCCAAAACTTACTGTATCACTTGGACAGGAAAACAAGAAAAATGCTTCATGCTTATCAAATGATATATAAAAGTCAGTGTATACCAAGATTATATATTTTGTACTCTGAATGAGGTATGGACCTCCTTGAAATTGATTACATGTATAGATCTGCAGTTATGGGACTGCATACATGTCTGCTGATCTCATCGGGTACAAACATAGTGAAAGTTTTAAAACATGAAGCAAGGAAGTCTAAGGTGACCTCTGTACTTAGTTTATCAAAAACATTCCAGTGCCCAACAGGAATGGAAATCAAACCAGAAGTAGTCAGAAAACAGACAACAAGTGGATGTGCCAAAAAGTAAAAGAAAGAATATTAGGAGAAGAATCAGATAAAAAGGAAAGAAATGTGGAAAAGCCATAAATATAGTGGCATGTACAGACATCTACTGGTACAACCTTGTGTTGACCAAACGTTGACAGAGAAATGGTTAAAAAAAGAGTTGAGCTGAAACTAAAAAATGAAAGGTTGGTGATATCAGCCCAGACTAATTGACTATGCACTCGTTGGTTTACAAAGTCTATTGAAAATGTAAGTTCTGTAAATAATAATTGGAAACAGTCACAGATCTTCTTTCTAGGTGCAATACACTTGTGGCAGAGAGCCTGTACACTAAAAGGCATAATAATATGGCAAGGCTGTTCCACTAGGGATTATGTAAACACTACAATAAAGAAGTAAGAATGAGCAGTGGAAGTATGAACCACAAAGCATTATAGAAAATGATGAAGTGGACATTACTTGGCATCACCCATTGCCAACAGTTTAAAAAAATAGATGCGAGAAAACCAGGTATAGTAGCCCATGAAAAGAGACAAAAGTAGCATTGATATTTGAAACTGCTACACCTAGTGATTACAGTGTCTTACATAAAGAGAGACACAAAATCATAATATTTCAGAATATGCAGGCAGAATGTAGGGTAATATGGATGGATACCCAGACAGTTCCAATAGTAGTAGGGGAAGCGGGTCTAATGAAAAATAATTTACAGTTGCACTTACAAATGCTATCAATACATGTGACTCCATATGAATTGCAGAAAGAGTTAGTTCTGGGCACATTGTGGGTGCGGCAAAGAGCTCTTTTGTCTAACATCAAAGATTGAAATAGTACTAACTTCATGAACTTTAATTATATTCTGACTTAAAAAAAGAGGTCCATTCCTGTCATGGTATTATAAACCTAAAAGACTTCAAGAAATTAAACCGAAATAAATTATTGTGCCTGCTTCAACTAGACACCTGTGAAAATAAAAGATGTAGTTATAAGGATGTATACATGTAGGTTCATAGTTAAGTACCAGGCTAGCTACCCTTGTGGGCCATTTTAAGCCTAGCTAATGTCCCTTTTTGTGCTTGAAATAACCTATCCCATTTGGTTATAGATTGCCCTTTCCCACCCCATGGTCAATAATCATATGTTACCCCTAATAAGAATAATTGGAATACTACCATAGATAATTTGAGGGGACCCATGCACGGCATAAAGCATTTAGGAACTCCCTGTGTCCATTGATAAGTACAGGGGGGGGGGGCAGTCTGGGGATAAATCATCTGTTTCTCATCCAAGAATCTAAGTTGCAGTTGAATATGGATAAGGATGAACTTTGTTTTATGTGTATTGGGAGTCTGTTCCACAGCTGAGATATCCTCTGTGAAATATATCTGTCCTTCCAAACCATTCTATTGATTTTGCAAAACAGGTTTTGATCCCTATACTGAGTATTTCTGATGCCATGTGACTTGCTAATGTGCAGTAAATCCATCAGTAATGGGTTGGAGGATGCCTTGCTTGTCTGACCCAGGTCACCTCTTAGCAATCTCTAGGATGCAGAGTACAGTGACAGGGTTTTCAGTTGGTCCATGTTGGACATGTTGTTTAGGCCTTGCATCCTTTTAATAAGGTATTTATATGGACATTCCAGTTGTTGTATGTGTCTGGAAAAATACATGCCAAAGGAGGCATTACATTCAATGATTGGCCTAACCAGGACTGAGTAAAGGGGGATAATGACAGCCCTAGATCTAGACACAATCCTTTGTTTATAAGCTGTGCAGCAGTGCAATACAGAAAGACTTTATATGTCTTTAGGACTTTATACCTAATCCCAAATCCTCATCAGCAGTGTGAGATGTGTTACTGCTCCACATATACATTCTCCTGCACTGCAAGAGAAAACATGTCAATGTAAGAGGTGTACAGATATCTATTATACCATGACCCCCCCAAAACGTGCACGCTGATTGGCCAGCGTGCCCGTTGTAAATCGAGTTATACTAATGGTCACCCGGACTTTTTTCCATTAGTATAACTCGTTTTTTTAAAACACTGTCTCGCTATGTTAAACCCATTTAACATAGTGAGACAGTGTTTTAAAAAAAAGCAACGGAGAAAGCAAGATCTCCGTTGCTTTTTTTTAGTGTTTTGCTATGTTAAATGAGTTTAACATAGTGAGACAGTTTTAAAATAAGCAACGGAGATGTCCGTTGCTTATTTTAAAACTGTCTTGCTATGTTAAACTCATTTAACATAGCGAAACACTAAAAAAAAAGCAACGGAGATCTTGCTTTCTCCGTTGCTTTTGCCCACAGCTCTGATGTACGCGCAGGCGCAGTACATCAGAACTGCCGCGGATGCCAGACATCTGTGGAAGGGCAGTAAACAGGCATTATACTATGCCATTATTTAAGAAAAGTAATAGTTTCTTTTCTTAAATAATGGCATGTATAATAGCAATAACCACTTCTGGTGTGGGTAATGGTAAATCTACGCACGGTTGGCTTTCTTTGGTCCCTCGGGACCATACCACGCCAACCGTGGGTAAATTTAGCATTACCCACACCCAGGCATGGGTTATTGCTATATTACAGATACCTGTAATAAAGACATGTGGCAACTAACAGGTGTTGCATATTCACAAAATATAAATATAATGCACAGCACACACACATATACAGCTTAGGATATGTCATTTATCCAGAGCTATGTTTTGAACCCAGGTCTATGGGACTGTTCACAATAGTTTACAATCCATGCTATCACTGTAACATCATTTCAGCAAGCTGTTTTGTGGGTATATCCACACCTACATTCACCTGCAAAGCTGCATTTCCCTACCAAATCACCTACACACATTGGACATATGGAACAGACATCAATAAAATAAGTCACATAGAGCTGAAAAACTAATATGTTGGACATTCATATATCAATATCATACCTCTCAGTTGTACCGAATTCCTTGGAATTTCCTGGTTTTGAAGCTAAAATAATGAGGTGCCACAAATTCCCAAGTGCCCCCTTCAAATCATGCTTTTTTTCTTTCTTTACAATTTTTTTCAATAATGCTGATGTCAACAAAGAACAAAACACTAGCACCTTGGCCACTGCTTCACCTTCACTTTGGTAATTCTCCTGCAGTGTCACAATCTGACTTGTCCTGCCTTTGCCTCTAAGCCAGATAGTAAATGAAGAGAGGTTTTGATTAGTTAGAACCATAAAGCCCTTGACACATAGAGAAAAAGGAAGGCATCTGATGGTTGAGCCATAAACTTCACTGAACCAATCATTGCAAGGCAGCAACAGCTGCATGACATCATGTACATAGGAAGCCGGAGGTGTTTGGGGGATGGTAATTGTATGGAAATAGGAGTTAAAATTTTAAAAAGCAACAGATATGATTTGAATATGTTAAAAAAAAAATATATATATATATATATATATATATATATATATATATATATATATATATGGATATATATATATATATATATATATATATATATATATATATATACATAAGCAACCTACAGGCAGGCAATATAATTACTGATTGTTCAAGAAAGTGGTGAAGTAAACTGAGTTAAGAAAAATAAATGCAGATTTGGGTTTCCAATGTAAAGGTTAGCTTCAGTGCCTGGGTAACCATGAAAGAATCATAGGTTAGGGCAAGCTTCACTTCACAGTCGCATTATGCTGTGGCTGTCCGATTTCTGTCGGCGCCCCATTAGTTTGTGGTGTAACCCAGCTGACCTTAAGTACTTTGAGTTAAATATTATTGCTCTGGTTATCGTCTACTTGTTTGAGAAGTAAATTAGTCATGGACTTTTTTTTTTTGTTAGAAACATCTTTATTAAACATTATATTTTAAAAGGTAGTAGGTACATGAACAGTAATATTAAAGAAAACAAACCATGAAATGTCCATTGTTGTTTTCCATACCTCTCAATCTGGACACAGCCAAAATAATGGAGAGACAAAGGTCCAGCATAGGGACACATTTTAAATATTTCTCTTATAAACTTAGAAAGTTGCTAGAATAAAAGAATTTGTGTTATCATGCATTTTTGAAGGATATAAACTCTGGAACTCAAATTTCAGTCATTATTTAATGAATTCAATCCTTACTGAATTCAGCAAATTAAGAGGAGCATCCCCAAAATATGAGGCAAAAATCTGGATGTTCTATGGAGATCTGGACAGTTGAGAGGTATGTTTCATGTAGTATGCATGTTTTCAACTATTCTAGTTCATATCAACATTACATAAATTGCCTAAGTCAAGCCTTCCATTCTGACATCACTACAGACTTCTTGACAAAACAATCAACTTTACCTCTGGGGAGTAAGTATGCGTTATCGCTGTTGGACTGCTGAGCACCGATGTAGCCTTTTCTACTTTAATGCCGAGAATTTCTAGATGGGTTAAAGTATAATCCAACTTACAAATAATCATGTGTACAAAATGTCAGCTGTAATTACTGATTAGTACAATATCCGCCATACTTGAGGTAGTTTTGTATCATTCGGCATGCTAGATTATGTTTTTTAACATACTACTAAAAGGCATTGTCTTTTCTTGATGTGGAATATTTTAAACTCTGGTGAAATATAATCAAATTTACAAATAACCATATAAAGAATGTATACAGAATACAGAATTTTATTTATAATGACATTTTTAATACTTTATTATTATGAAATACTTCCACTAAGTGAGCGTTATGTGATGCCATGGTACTTGGATGAGAGAGGAAAGTTGTAATTTTATTGAGTGAAACACCAATAACGCACATGCCTCAGGCACCCCATAGTGTGTTGAAGTGATCCAGCAGTTGCCGAACTGGCATGGTCCTGCTGTCAGTCTGTTATAAATGCAGGCAAGCTGCAAGAGAAGACATTTTAAATATCCCATTCATCCAATACTGTCCTGTTGTATCTGACTCCCATGGCGATCCATGAACACCTGCCTTATAGTTGGGGGAATTTCTTTATTTTACATATTTGTTAAACTGGAAGTGACCTGATCCAAGGACCTTTCTCTGTCATGATCCGGCCTGGGACATTTAGCAAAGATAGGATGAAAATAAAAGACAGTTGCAATAACTTCACAAATAGTACAACATCAATGATAAAATTTTAACATTTGTATAAAATACTGCTGCATCGAGGTGATATGAGAAGTATCAGTAAAAATGTTATGCAAGCATGCAATGTTCCCTCCTGCCCAAATAATGTTATTGTAAAAACACCTACATGAACATAAGGTACATGCACTGCATAGACTATTGTTTGTCCTATATGTAATACCATACCTTTGAGCAAAGAATCAGGACAAAGCCAAAAATAATGTCGGGACAAAGGCCCAAAATAGGGCAGATTTTAAGTATTGCTCCTGTAAACTCAGTTGCAAGAATAACAGGGTTTGCATTATATGTATTTTCTGAGGGCTATGCAGTTTGAAATTCAATTGTCTGCCATTATTTATTATTATTTAGTGACTTCAGTCATCATGTTAGCATCCCACAGTTCCTTTGGAGTGGGTGGGGTTACACTATAATGCATGCAAATTTTATGTTAACCAGTGTCCTGATTTTTGGCCAATTGCACTTACTTTTCTTGGGCCTATGTCCAGATATTTGATGTTTTCAGGTTGAGCAGTATGATAAATATGTGACCCAGAAAGTGAAGTAGTATGTGGAAAACAGCACTCCAGTACATTAGGAATAAATGCACATCTACATCTTAAAAGTTGTATTTCAGTTGGATAAAGGCTGGATGTCATAGGAGCAATCAATATAATGCTTCAACAACACTCAGTATCCACAGACCATGCTTCATATATACACTTTGTGGACACTCCTGTAATCCATCATTATCAGTAAACAGTGGTATAGATTAACAGGTGGAACTGCATTCCCAATGGATATAATCAGCATCCATCTAAGTTCACAGTTGACTGATGTATGCTGGAAATGTGCACATTCATCTATGCATGTGGTAGGAGGCCAACCTGTGCCATTTTGTGCACTGCATGTTCTAAGAGTAATTTCTGTGTTCTGTGATACAAAACAGTACATACAGGGCAACCTGACCATTCATGAACAATGATAGTCTTAATTTGTGAATGTAGAAACACAAGCAGCGGAACTTATGAAAGCATACCTGTGTGTATGTAGAGTCAGGCAAATATACATAACAGTATGAATACCTTGCAGCATGCAGCTATGAAGTACTGTTTGAGCCATACATAATTAATGAGGTTGATTAGTATATAATGTTTGGAATCACATCCAAAAATGTCCGTGTAAGTTCTCAAATGTTGAAGCATTAACCAACAGCTCAGCATTAAGTGTGCAGTGCTCAGTGCAAATACCAATAGTTGCCAATGTACGAGTTCATGTAGAACATATACCCAATGTCCACCAAACAGGATGCTACCAATCTCATTGTGCCAATTGTAAACGACTTTAATGATAAATAGATCATTCCATTGCTTCTAGTGAACGGAGTCGTACCTCGGTGAGCAATATTCAAAAGGTGTCATTTACCTTCTATTCAACAACTTTGAGTAAGACATTAATAGAGAGGAGACCGTGGCACATCTGAGCCACAATTAACACCTGGAATTGGATTTCCAGGGAGCTTTGTGAGTGGATCTTCAGGTTTCGTGGGCAGGCCCACTGTTATAATGACCTCCATCATAGGGTTTGTATGCATGCCCACTGTTATAATGACCTCCATCATAGGGTTTGTGTGCAGGCCGACTGTTATAATGACCTCCATCATAGGGTTTGTGTGCTGGCCCACTGTTATAATGACCTCCATCATAGGGAATAGGAGCAACTGCTGACGGCCCTGGACCCCTGCAGTAACTCAGTATTCCACACCCTAACAACTTCTCTCTGGCCTTTGCAGCTATAAAACAGTTATTGTGCAGTAATGATATGTGCTTCCCCTGCACTCCTGGCACATTCAGGCTAATGTGATGATGCATACAGCGGCAGCAAATTGTAGCTCACACAGATTTATAATACTGTGACTGGTAACTTTAGTGTTATGATGTTTCCACTGTTTTATCATCAGTTAGTGTGTTGTACAGTAGTATAAGCTTCAGCATTACAGCATTTGTGGCCATATGCGTGCGCACCCTGAGAATATCCATAATGAACAACAGGTGAACTGCAGGTGTGCAGTATTTTATAGGATAATATTTTAGCACTTTTGCTTGTCTGTATGTGTGTGTGTGTGTGTGTGTGTGTGTGTGTGTGTGTGTGTGTGTGTGTGTGTGTGTGTGTGTGTGTGTGTGTGTGTGTGTGTGTGTGTGTGTGTGTGTGTGTGTGTGTGTGTGTGTGTGTGTGTGTGTTAAGGATTTCACATATTGCTATGTGCTTTAAATACCTACTAGGGCTTAAGAAAAGTTGCGTAGAGTAACTCAACTAGTTAATTACCAAAACAGTAATGTGGGAAGCTATATGACCATGTGACTGTGGGTTTAAAACCCATATAATCATTCTGTCTTCTTTTGCACGTGTAATATGTTTTTGTAGTGCTTTATCTACTGGGATAATGTCAGCTGTTCAGGTATTCCATTTATTTAATGTATAGAGCTGTACTAGTGTCATTGTGTATAAACGTGTAATACAAGTAGGCCGCAGATGACTAGGTGTTCTACTTTCTCCACAACACTCAAAATCTATTCCTTGTTGTTCTGTTTAATATAAGGAATACTGTTAAGCTTCAGCTGTATCCATTACAGACACACTTAGCTGTTTAACCTCATTGTTAAATGTGTATCACTGAGTATGATAACGCACTAACTTATTTATGCATTAGAGATATGTGACCACTGCAAGTGGGAAGGCATTCTGACCAAATAGATAATGCATTTACACATATCTTACAGCAATTGCTCATACAGAATCATGACAATGGTATATATATAGTTGCAGTGTATTCATTATTTTATACTTGTGTATTCATTACGAATACAATGAAACATATAACGTCAGTAAAAACTAGTTGCAAAATGTGGGGGGGGCTACCCCCCCACCCCCACCCCCACCCCCAACTTTATATTCTCACTCCAGGGTCGCACTGCAGTTGGGCAGGGGGCTATATTCCATTTTCAACTAAATGGAATTTGAACAAATGAGCTTTCAATCAAATGAGCTTTCAGTGAAGTGGGCTGCCTGAAATTATTTTCGACCAAATGTAATTCGAACAAAAGCAGTAGACCCATATAGATAGGTATATATATATATATATATATATATATATATATATATATCTATATATATATATATATATATGTATATATATATATATATATATATATATATATATATATATATATATATATATATATATATATATATATATATATATATATATATATATATATATACATATACACACACACACACACACGCACACATGCACACGCACACACGCACATAAGCACAAACACGCACAAAGACACACACACACAGACACACACACACACACACACACACACACACACACACACACACACACACACACACACACATACATGTGCACTCATATATATACATGCATCTAAGTTCTGTGCATCTATATGTGCATGTATACATATGTGATTTAATTATCTTTGCAGTCCATGTAGATGAATGTGTTGCTATATATGTGCATGCATGCATGCATATGTGATTTAATTATAGTCCATGTAGATTAATGTGTGATACATGATATGGTTGTACATTCAAATAATGACTTAACATTCTATATACACAGAGGTGCCAGAAGTTGTTGAAGGTTTGGGGGGTAGAGGGTGAGAGGGGCACTTAGTTATCTAAGAAGGGCAATTTTTTAAAACTATTTACTATCGCAACATAGGTTCACTTGGAGGATATTTTAAGCTTAGCTAATTTCCCTTTTGGTGCTTGAATTAACATTTCCTGAATGGTCTTACCTATCCCATGGCTAATAATTGTATATTAGCCTTAGTTAGAATAACTGTAATATTACCATAGATAATTTGAGGGGACCCATGTAAGGGATGCAACATTTAGGAACTGCCTTTATCCATTAGTGACATGAGGAGAAATTCTAGAGTACATTTTCTATTACCAATTCTTAGATCTAAGTTGCATTTGAATATGGACAGGGATGAACTTTGTTTTACTTAAATGAATAGTCTGTTCTGGAACAGTGGTAGGCTCTGTGATATATATCCATCTCTCCACAGCATTCAGTTTAGATACCTGGACTGAGCATTTCTGATGCCATTTGACTTGCTGATGTTCAGTAGTTCCATCAGTATTAGGTGGGAAGATGCCTTGTATGCCAGACACATCACCTCTAAGCACTCTGTAGGATAGTAAGTATAGTGATAAATCTTTGAGGTGGTTCATGTAAGATATATTATTTAGGACTTGTATCCTTTTAATATGGTATCTCTGTGGGTATTCCAGTTGTTGCATGGGGCTGGACAGATACATGCCAAAGTGGGTATTATACAAAATGACTGACCTAATGAGGGCTTTGTAAAGGGGGACAATAACATCTCTGGATTTAGCCACAATCAGTTTGTTTATAAGCTGTGCAATATAAAAAGACTTCATGACTCTGTGCATGTTGGTCAAAAAATAAGTAACTGTACACACAAGTTCCTAAATGCCAAACAACTGATCATTTCTCAGGGGCATTGTCATTTTAGCAGTTCCCTGGAGTAAATGACTTCCCAAAACATACGATAATATATTTTTTGGAGTTTAGTTTCAGTTCATGATTCTGGCATCAGTTACTGTTTGGGACAAACTTTCTTGCAGAATGGTTAAGTCATTTGGGGATTCAATAACTGTTCCTAGCTTGCAGTCATCTCAAACTTAGTCGGCCAAAAACCTTTGGTATTTCCTTTTACTTTTGAGATGTATATGCCAAACAGAAAAAGTCTCAGCACCGAACCCTGGGGAACTCCATTGGTGACTGGACTCGTCCCCTATTTTGATCTCCTGCATCCTGTGAAGAAATTGGCAATCCAGCTGGTGATGTAAGTGTTTGCTCCTACATTATTCATCAGTGCAGCTGGTGATGTAAGTGTTTGTTCCTACATTATTCATCAGTGTAGCCGGTGATGTAAGTGTTTGGTCCTACATTATTCATCAGTGCAGCTGGTGATGTAAGTGTTTGCTCCTACATTATTCATCAGTGCAGCTGGTGATGTAAGTGTTTGCTCCTACATTATTCATCAGTGCAGCCGGTGATGTAAGTGTTTGTTCCTACATTATTCATCAGTGCAGCTGGTGATGTAAGTGTTTGCTCCTACATTATTCATCTTTTGTACTACAACTGAGTATGGGATTGTGTCAGAAGGCTTGGTCAGGTCAAGGTAATGTGGTGTGAACTATTTTACCTTCATCCATTGCTTTGGTGACAAGCTTAAAATTTGCCCATAATTTTTAGCCTTTCACACTTTCTCACAATTCTTTCCCTAAGAGGTTGAGAGATCAGAGCATATGTTTGACTGTCCCTGATTTTGTGTCATATGATTGGTCTGTTCATCTGCTCCTCATATGTGTACTTTTCTGGCAAATTTATGAGGACTGCAAAAAATAATGATAGACCCATTAAGTTTTTGGCTTTATCCCTTGAACTGTAAGGTTTTGAAGTTTAAATAAGAACTGTGAGCAAACGCTGCTTACCACTTTCAAGCTCGACCTGTTGCTTTTTTTTATTTCTTTAATTAAATAAAAATTGCAACAAGACTGGGCAACTTGAAAAATAATAATAATAAATAACCTAACTGAAGGCTTAAAGTCAGGCAAGAAGCTTTAATAACTTTTTTATAAGCAGAAATAAAAATCACACATTATTTTTCCTTACACATTTTTAGGGCCATGTATATCCTGTATGTATGCGTTTTTTGATTCACCTTCCTGATTGTACTAAATTATATTCCTTGTATAATACAGCACACTTGTTAGAATGTGTTTTAAATTTGTAGTTTTGAACAGTCTTTTAGTAAACAATGAAACAAAATATATGAACCAATAGTGACAAAACTACCCATTTCAGAAAATGTCAACCATAAAAGGCCACTCAAACCTTTGTCATTACAATCCACCAATATCAGTAAATATGCAACATCCCTGCAGAAGTACGTCATCTAAATAATTCCACATTAAAGGGATCTGTAACTAATGAAGAGGTTTCTGCTAGCAAACAACTTTATATTTCATTGTTTCATCTACAAATAAAGTGCCTGTTGCCCTTGAAAAATAAATGTCCTATGTTACATTAAAAAAATGATAAGCTAGTAATATTGCAACAGGGAATGGATGACAAACTGATATTAGGTTCCTAGATACCTCTTCTAAAGTAGAACATTCACAGGACTGTAGCATGCACTCCCTTTAAAGTACACACAGTATAGTATAGTATCAGCAATCCATCCGCATACTGTGGTAGTAGAACCCGCAGCCTTCTACATCAAAAGCAGGTATACTTCCTGTTGTACTACTAACAATACAAACCAACTTGGTATAAGCAGCACTAAACGTATCTTCCCATGAAGCTCTCTACTCCTTGTAAAATCCACTTAACACTTAACTAAATCTCTCAACTTCGCAGCACAAGAAATTTGGAAAAAGTCATCATTTACTTGTGGGGGGGGGGGGTCAAAGGCCCAAAACCAGGAACTCATGTTAAATATTGCTTGTATAATCTTAAAAAAGTTGCTAAAATGAGCAGGAGGATTGAAATTTAAAGGGCTATCATTATTTACTGAATTCAGTTCTCACTGACTTGCCAGAAAACCACAAATTTTAAGAGGAACAGACCAAAAGTATGAGCCAAATATTCTGTGAAAATCTGGACCCAACTCCCTGAATCACAAGTAGTGCTATGGGTAGTGTTCCTTGTACCTAAGGTACAGGGTTTGAGCCTGAATAACACTAACCACCAGGTATACCTAACTGGTGCATTTTACACACACACACACATACACACACACACACACACACACACACACACACACACACACACACACACACACACACACACACACACACACACACACACACACACACACACACACACACACACACACACACACACAAATCTAAATAAATGTGTGATAAAGCAAAGAAAAACTCTCCTTACCGTAATATCTGCATGCTTAATCCACATTAATGAAAACTCAACTCTCCTGTAACTAAATAAATGTGTGATAAGTAAGCAAAACATATGTGTGATAACAAAGCAAAATTCTCCTTACATCCTAATCCATGTGAAAGAAAACTCAACTCTCAACTCTCCTGTATTTGAATAAATGTGTGATAAGAAAGCAACATTTCCTTATATGTGTGATAAGAAAGTAAAACTCTTCTTACCATAAGTTCTTCATGCTTAATCCACGTTAAAGAAAGCTAACCTCTCCTCTATCTAAATAAATGTGCGATAAGAAAGCAAAAATCTCTTTACATGTGTGATATGAAAGCAAAACTCTCCTTACTGTAACTTCCGCTCACACAATCCACATTTTTTATTCTGGTAATTGCTTCATTTCCCCAAGAGACAGGTCTTGCAGCTGTAAAAGTGGGGGGTACTCCCTCTCCAAAAGTGGGGGGATCTCCTTCCCCCTCGTTCTATGGTTCCAGTGCCCTTGTATATACATATCACACACTTTCTGACTTAAAATAAATATTTGTGAGAATATAGTATGAGTTACTTGTATATTCACAGCTCACACTTGGCAGAATTACAGAACATCATTCTTCATGTTGCCTTAGCATAGCACATGTAGCTAGACAGATAGAGTGTTGGATTCTTCTGAAAGCATAGGTTCATTATGTATGTTCGAAGCTAGTACCCATTAGGTTGTTGCCATGTAGTCTTGTGTGCAAGATAATTCTGCATGAGCATGTATAACTACTTCCACATGGTCTGTATGGGTATGCATGACTACTTCTACATGGTCTGCATGGTCATGCATAACTACTTCCACATGGTTATGGTACACGGCCTTGCTGTACTGTGTTCAAATTTCATGGGCATGCATAACTAGTTCTACATGGTCTGCAAAGGCATGCATAGCAACTTAGACATGGTCTGCATGGGCATGCATGACTACTTCTACATGGCTATAGTACACAGCCTTGTTGTACTGAGTTCAAATCTTTACATTTCATATTATGATACATAGTTTTTGAACTGATGTCATTATCCAGTTCATGATTAAATGTGATGTACAGTTACATAAGACACATACCTTGTTGTGCTTATAATATTTTTCTACTTCTTGTATATTCTTACAGCTGCTGAGGACAGTGGGTGCAACCTCACTATGTGTGCCGAATGAATACACTGATTGGAGGAGCACAGACAGGAGAGGTATGGCTTCTGTGTGTCTGCTTTGCTGCCATGTTTTTTTGCTTCAATTTTCATGGGCTTTCAAAGCTTCCATATAGGAATGCTAATGCAGCTGACATCAGTAATTGCAACTGTTTATATGTGCTTCCTATAATGCAACACCAACTATATATCCAAGGTGTTGTGATTGTTCTGTGCAATGCTAGTAATGAATTCATGCTTATATTTTCCAGTGCATGTAGTAGTGAGCTGTTAATTTTAAAACAAACTATTGTCATGTAAAACTAACTTGGGTCATGCAACCTAGGTGATAGTCACCTGCACTGTACTTCTCCTTGGAGTGTACATGTCTTTGTATTATAGCAACCTAGGTGATAATCACCTGCACTGTACTTCTACTTGGAGTGTAGCTGTCTTTGTATTATAGTAACCTAGGTGACAGTCACCTGCATTGTACTTCTCCTTGGAGTGTAGCTGTCTTTGTATTATAGGAGCCTAGGTGATAGTCACCTGCATTGTACTTCTCCTTAGAGTGTAGCTGTCTTTGTATTATAGCAGCTTAGGTGATAGTCACTTGTATTGTACTTCTCCTTGGCATGTAGCTGTCTTTGTATTATATCTAAGTTGTTTATAATTGTTTCAGCTGATTGTGTTATCTCTAATCTAGTCACATATGTGGCCAACAGAGTATCTGTTTGACAGTGTTATTAACCTAGATTCATGGTGTTTACATTTTGCTTGTTTAGCTGTTCAGTGGATTTCTATTGTCTCATTTTATCAGAGTTTGTAGCAGAGCTGTATCACTCTGTTGTTACTGGGTTCTGGTCTGAGTCCAGCAACATATGTACTGCAACATGTATCAGCATTTTATATGTTTTTGCAAATAACTGTATCAAGGTGAACTTCCATTGTATGTCCATGCACTGCAGTATACCCACTTAACTCTGACATGAGCATGTTTCATGTTGACAAGCAAATATATAATGTGCAACTTGCATGTACTGGACAATGTCATACCCCGCGAATGTTTCAGCAAGGTGTCTTTACATGTTTAATGTACATATATTGTCTGGATGAAGAGTAAAGCAAAGACTGTTACATTCTACTCTCAATGTGATCTTAAGATTCGGTCCCATAATGTAATGTTTCCGTTAGGATTTATACTGCCCATAATGTAATGTTTCCATCAGGATTTATACTGCCCATAATGTAATGTTTCCATCAGGATTTATACTGCCCATAATGTAATGTTTCCGTTAGGATTTATACTGCCCATAATGTAATGTTTCCATCAGGATTTATACTGCCCATAATGTAATGTTTCCGTTAGGATTTATACTGCCCATAATGTAATGTTTCCGTTAGGATTTATACTGCCCATAATGTAATGTTTCCATCAGGATTTATACTGCCCATAATGTAATGTTTCCGTTAGGATTTATACTGCCCATAATGTAATGTTTCCATCTGGATTTATACTGCCCATAATGTAATATTTCCATCTGGATTTATACTGCCCATAATGTAATGTTTCAGTCAGGATTTATACTGCCCATAATGTAATGTTTCTGTCAAGATTTATACTGCCCATAATGTAATGTTTCCATCAGGATTTATACTGCCCATAATGTAATGTTTCTGTCAGGATTTATACTGCCCATAATGTAATGTTTCTGTCAGGATTTATACTGCCCATGTTTCCGTCAGGATTTATACTGCCCATAATTTAATGTTTCACTACTTTGCATACACATTACTTTACTCTTTGACACCCGTACAATGTTTACATATGAAGGTTGGCTTAATAACACACAGCCAAGTTGGGGGATTTATCGAAGTGTTTTTACATGTCACTGTCACATTAATTAATGCTAGTGTAGTGCTGGAACCACTCATTATCTTTAGAGGGCATCATCTATGGAGAGGGTAGGTCTGATTTTTCTGCTGTGTGTCTCATAACTTCCACAGTATGGTTTTCTTTCAGTAGTAGTTCTCTATGTGTGTTGTGCAAATGTTTCTCTATTATTATTCCTACAGTCCTACAGAATGTTTTAGACCAATATATCACCGTATAGGATTGTTTTCTCCTGGTTTAATTTCTCCAAGTCTTTTGGGTTTCTAACACCACGATGGGAATGGACCCAATTCCTAAGTCAAAGTATGATTAAAGTTCATGAATGTTAGCCACAAATGCTCTTTGCAGCACTTGCAATGTAGCCAGAATTGACTCCCACAATTCATATGGACTTACACGTATCAGTAACATTTCTAAGTATGATTATAAATTCTTTTTTATTAGACCCATTCCTCCTACTACTATTGGAACTGTCTGGGTATCCTTCTTGCACATTGCCCTAACTTCTGCCTGTAAATCCTGGTATTTTATGACTTTATGCCCCTGTACATAAGAGACTATAATCACTGGGTGTAGCAATTTCAATGATCAATGCTGCTTTTGTCTTCTTTTCATGAACTACTATATCTGGTTTTCTTGCATCTGTTTTTTGAACTGTTAGTAATGCATGATCCTATGTGATATAAACTGCATCATTCTCTGTAATGCTTTGTGGCTTCTGTTTCCAATGCTTCTCAGCTTCTTCAATATTATAATGTTTGCACAATCCCCAATGCAACAGTATTGCCCCATTATTATGCCTTTCAGTATACAGTCCTTCTGACATCATTATATCACATCAAAGAAAAAAGGTCGTTGCTCTGCCAAATCCAGCTGTCCGTTAAAAAGTACACAAAAGTAAAGGAAAAAACGTAGCCGGATGCTGCTGATATATAAAAAATTAAAACAATTTATTCCAAATGTGAATACAACACGTTATGAGCGCTTTCGGGTTAAATCCCTTCCTCAGATATATACAATACAACACATTGCCAATATTTAAAAGACATCTTATCCAATCATCTTTCAGTAAAATACCCGCCTTTTGCTGAGCACTGGTTTGAGAGGAACCACATCATTTAACCCTGGATCCCTGTGTGCTGTCAGTTCCAGGATCCACTTAGTCTCAGCCAATTCAGTGCTCAATCTAATATCCCCCCCCCTACTGGTCAAATGCAGGTTAACAATAGCCCTAAAAGTAAAACTGTGTAGGGATATTTCTTAACATGCCTAAACAATGCATTACTTTCATTAGCATTTCTAATATTAGATAAATGCTGAAGTACTCGTTCTTTCAACTTTTGATTCGTCTTCCCTACATAGTAGCTTGGACATGAACTACACTCAGCTATATAGACTAAATCAGTGGTATTACACGTTGCCCTCCCCTTAAAACATATACTTTGTCATTGTTCGGGTGGCAAAATTCCACACCTTTTTTAATGAAGGCACAAGCCTTACAACGACCACATGGGACAGTCCCTACTCTATCCATGACATTCCTTCTATCAGATGACCTCCCTTCTCTGCACAGAACATCCTTCAAATTCTTGTTTCTTTTGTATACAAAACTCGGTTGTGTGCCCACCATGTCTCTTAAAGACTCATCACCTGTTATGATATTCCAATTTCTTCGTATAATATCACTAACCCCTCTGGTATCACTTCCATAAGTCAATGTAAACTTACGGGTGTATGTTCTAACACCCTCTATCCCTTGATTATTATGTGGTGTATCTAACCATGGTCTATATTTATTGGATCTATATTGTTTATTTTTATTTATAACATCCTTTACCATGTTCTCATTGTACCCTCTGTCAAGAAAACACTGGCCCAAATGTGCCAACTCCCCCTCAAACTGACCATCATCCTTACTCAGCCTAGAAATGCGTCCCACCTGTCCTTGGACGACGTTGGGGAAAGTGTGTCTCGGATGCATGCTGTCGAACGACAGCATAGTATTCCTCCAACATTCCTTCCTGTAAAGTCTGGAAGAAAACCCCCCATTCTGCTGTGTCAAGCATACATCCAAAAAATCCACAGCAACCTGCGACATGTTCACACTAAATTTGAAGAAAGTGGTTGTGGTATGGAGGTAGTCAATGAAGGACCTGAGCTCCACATCTGTCCCCTTCCACAAGATGAATACATCATCCACAAAACGGAAGTATTTAAATAAGTGCTCTTTCCAGGTATGATCACCAAACACATATGTCTCTTCCCACTGGGAAAGAACAAGGTTGGCATATGTGTTGGCACAGGGGGTGCCCATGGCAATCCCCTGTGCCTGCCTATATACCTTGCCTATACCCTATATAGTGCTCAGCAAAAGGCGGGTATTTTACTGAAAGATGATTGGATAAGATGTCTTTTAAATATTGGCAATGTGTTGTATTGTATATATCTGAGGAAGGGATTTAACCCGAAAGCGCTCATAACGTGTTGTATTCACATTTGGAATAAATTGTTTTAATTTTTTATATATCAGCAGCATCCGGCTACGTTTTTTCCTTTACTTTTATCATTATATCACACCCAGCAACAAGATATGTGACTGTTTACAATTCTGTTTTACAAAATATGCATTTGTCTGTTTCTCCCACATATTCAATGGACTTTGTAAACCATCATGTATGTAGACCACTTATCCTGGGCTGCCAATATTAACCTTTCATAATTTGGTTTAAATTCACCCCTCCTTAACCATTCCTGCATTTGATCCTAACCAACATGAGTTTGTTCCAAGAGCTTTCTGTACTTGCATCTGCATTTATGCATTTTACACATTGCTTGCCTTCTCATCTGATCCTTCACCTTATATTATTTCTTTTGTTTTTCTTTTCCACATTCAGTTGCTGCCTGATTTTTATCTACTTCTGCTTTGATTTCCATTCCCACTTGACATCGATATGCTTCTGCTAAACGAAGCAAGGAAGTCATCCTAGACGTATTCTCCTCATGTTTTAAAACTTTCACTAAGTTTGGATCTTGTGAGGTCACAGATGTGCATGCAGTCCTATGACTGCAGATCAATGGATGTAATCAGTTTTGAGGAAGCCCATACCTCCTTCCAAATGGGGGAATATATAACCTTGGTATGCACTGATTTTTTATAAGTATGAAGCATTTTTCTTGTTTTCTTGTCTAACTGATCCAGCACCTTTTGGGGTTAGGTAAGGACAGGAAGAGCAAATTGATTTAAAGGTTGGGCTTTGCTCCTAGATGTCAGAGCTGTTTTCAGTACTAACTTTAGTCTTCTAAAGTATCCCTTACTTAGTTTTATTCACATCTGTTTATGTTTTATTGCTGACCCTTCATCACTTCCCAAATATCTATGCACTCCCTCCTGCTCAAGTTCGTTTATATCACTTCCTGTCCCAGACTGATATTGTCTTGGTGCTGCAGCTTTCCAGCTTTAAAAGTTGTTTTTTTTCATTTTTATCAAGACAAAATAACATTCTTATATCAACTAAGAAAGTTTTGACCATTTGTAGTTGTACTTTCAGTTCTTCATCTGACGAACTATAAAGTTTTAAATCATCCATAAAAAAGAAGATGAGAAGTCTTTACATTTTGTTGTTTTCTGAGACTAAAATTGTATCCATGACCTAATCTGTTAAATAGATACCTTAATGGGTTAAGGGCAAGACAAAAGAGCAGTGGTGACAAAGAGTCACCCTAACATCTCCTCCTTTGAATTTTTACCCATGGACTAATAATTTGTCCTTTATCAAAGCTTAACTACAAAGTGGTTTGCCACTGTTTCATGACTGCTGTAATGTAATTGGTGTAGGGTGTATCTTATATATTTGTAAGCGCTCTTTTACCATGAATGTGGGATACTATCAAATGCTTTTTTGTAGTCTATCCATGCCATACTTAGATTCTTCCCCTTTTTACAATTCTCCATTATGACTTTATTCAACAAGAAATGATCCTTTGTTCCATATCACTTTCTTTTGTTAACATTTTGTTCAGTTGCCATGACTGAGTTTTCTTCTAAATGACTGTAAACTTTGTTGGCATCTATTATGTGGATAGTTTATGCATCATCAGAAGGCAAGTTATTGGTCTATAGTGTTTGGATAACTTGCAGGTTCGCTCTTAAGAAAGAGTATTGTTTTTCCTGTCATTGACCAGGCTGGTGTCTGTTCAGGGTGCGAATATAAATAGTACTTACTCATGGCTATATCTTCATGTAAAGATATTAACACTTTTATCCAGAAATGTAGTACTGCATCTAGGTCTGGGGTTTTCCAATTAGGAGCTTTTATAAATTATGTTTCAGTTTCTCTGTCTGTTACTTCATCTCATTTCATATCCTGTACATTTGAACTTCTTATTCTTTCTTTTACTTCCTCTATCCATTCAGCATCTTTATTATGGTCCAGAGGATCTTTATAGATATTTCTCCAAAATGTGCCTATTTCTTCTTCTTTTTTTTTTTTTTTTTTGTGGTGTTTCGATTCCATTTGACTTGTTTCTCAATCCTCTATAAAACCTTTTTGGGTCATCAATAAATAGTTTATTTTGTACTTTTCCTTTATATTTACCCACATATCTTTTAAGTTTTTCTGCCTGTGCTGAATATGTTTAGTTTATTATTTGCAATAATGTACGATATATCCTGATTTGTTCTGATACCGTACATTGCTTTTATCATGCCTATGTTTCTGAGTATTTTGTTGATCTGTTCCCTCTTCTGTACTCTTCTAACAGTGACACATCTTGTCTTAATTGTATTATAGTTTACTCTGTTCGATACTTTCCAGGATGGCATTTGATTTCTCCCCTTCCTTTCCTTTGCTGCCCTCTGTTTTTGTGGTAAGACTTTATCTGTTATTAATTTAGCTGCACAGTAATATATCCTATTTACTTCTGTTATATCATTTTGGGATAAGGCTTTCTCTGTTATTAATTTAGCTGCACAGTAATATATCCTATTTACTTCTGTTATATCATTTTGGGATAAGGCTTTCTCTGTTATTAATTTAGCTGCACAGTAGTATATCCTATTTACTTCTGTTATATCATTTTGGGATAAGGCTTTCTCTGTTATTAATTTAGCTGCACAGTAATATATCCTATTTACTTCTGTTATATCATTTTGGGATAAGGCTTTCTCTGTTATTAATTTAGCTGCACAGTAATATATCCTATTTACTTCTGTTATATCATTTTGGGATAAGGCTTTCTCTGTTATTAATTTAGCTGCACAGTAATATATCCTATTTACTTCTGATATATCATTTTGGGATAAGGCTTTCTCTGTTATTAATTTAGCTGCACAGTAGTATATCCTATTTACTTCTGTTATATCATTTTGGGATAAGGCTTTCTCTGTTATTAATTTAGCTGCACAGTAATATATCCTATTTACTTCTGTTATATCATTTTGGGATAAGGCTTTCTCTGTTATTAATTTAGCTGCACAGTAATATATCCTATTTACTTCTGTTATATCATTTTGGGATAAGGCTTTCTCTGTTATTAATTTAGCTGCACAGTAGTATATCCTATTTACTTCTGTTATATCATTTTGGGATAAGGCTTTCTCTGTTATTAATTTAGCTGCACAGTAATATATCCTATTTACTTCTGTTATATCATTTTGGGATAAGGCTTTCTCTGTTATTAATTTAACTGCACAGTAATATATCCTATTTACTTATGTTATATCATTTTGGGATAAGGCTTTCTCTGTTATTAATTTAGCTGCACAGTAATATATCCTATTTACTTCTGTTATATCATTTTGGGATAAGGCTTTCTCTGCTATTAATTTAGCTGCACAGTAATATATCCTATTTACTTCTGTTATATCATTTTGGGATAAGGCTTTCTCTGTTATTAATTTAGCTGCACAGTAATATATCCTATTTACTTCTGTTATATCATTTTGGGATAAGGCTTTCTCTGTTATTAATTTAGCTGCACAGTAATATATCCTATTTACTTCTGTTATATCATTTTGAGATAAGGCTTTCTCTGTTATTAATTTAGCTGCACAGTAATATATCCTATTTACTTCTGTTATATCACATGAATCTCTATGAACAGTCCTGATTACTGTGTTTGTTTTATTAAACTTCTTACCTTTTGGGACTTACTGACTTTCTGTAGTCTGTTTCTTTTATTGATCTTAATATGTCTATCCATCTCTATTAAATCAAGCAACTCTTCTCTTAGATCATTTTCTTCTAAACTGAGGGCACATTCATTGTTCTCCATTTCCTGAGAGCATTCTGCAGAAAGTTCCAGAGCATCTTCCCATGCCACATTCTGTTCAGTTTCATCCTGTGTCATCCATTGCTCTTTCATATGGCTACTCACTGGCCTATCACTCCACAACACTGACTGCATCAGAGTTGCCAGTTTCCTGTTCCTTACCTTGCTGTCCAACTCCATCTGAATGTTTATACTGGTTTCCTGCTGAAGGCTCCAAACAATGTTTATATGGTAACTGATAAGTTTCTCATTCCACTGGTTTTTCCTTAATTTGGGGATCCATTGCTTTAACCTGCTGTGATGTTATCAGAGGTAGATTTTCTAAACTAAATCCATCACTTTCTAGATAATCCATAATCTCACGTTGTATTTCTTTAACTTCTCCATTACTAGTCCTCCTTTTCTACTTTCTGTCTTTATTTTCTTAATTTTTATTGTAAACTTTTCCATATCTGCCTGTATCTCTCTTCAAATATCTCTGGTGCTGCTCTTTTTGTATTGATTACTTTTATTTTCTCCCTTGCATAAATATTACACCATATTAAATCTCTTTTTTCTTTTCCATGTCCATATTTATTCTTCAGATGTCTGCTGCTCCTCCTCTTTTCCAGTGTGGGAGTTGTGCTTATTTAGCAGTCGTATATATTTCCAAAACTGCCATATAGCTTGTGTATGGAAGTTAGTGTTGCATATGCACTTGTTTCATGCCAGTGATGTCTACAACATGACTGGATCCCTTATAATTCTATTTTTCAACTTTCAGGGCCAGTGGTGTTAGGTTTACTATAACATACATATGAACATCATTGTACTTGTTCAATAAATGTCAAAGATCTGTAATTGTAATGATGTGTATGCATGGACATATCATCACAGGTTCATAAGTTCATAGGGTCATAGGAGGTTACTAGGCTGGTGGACTTAGAGCCTTTACAAGCCTAGCCATGTTAACCCTGAGTATCCCCATTTGTTTATTTTGGATAGTTCGCAGAATGAATCTATGAACAGAGCAAATCTGTGATCAATATCAGCTACCCCTGCCCATGAGGGACATGGGCACCACCCCAGGAGTGAATGTGCAGTCTAACAACCAATTATCTAGGTTACGTTTGAATAGGGCCAGTGAGGAGCTCTGTTTTATGTGAATAGAAAGTCTATTCCAAAGAAGCAGCACTCTCTGGAGATATATCTGTCTCTCCAGTATGTTCTGTTAATGTCACAAGCTAGGTTGAGATCCCTCTTGTGCCACTTGACTTGTGAATGTCCAGCACTTCCATTATGGCAGGGTCGGAGGTTGCCTTATA
>NC_056749.1:825371594-825406594 GCF_019279795.1 Protopterus annectens | reverse complement strand
CAGTGTGGGGGAATGGAAGTTTGTTTGTTTTTTTTCCTTACTAAGTTGTACAATTTAATTTATCACCTTAGAAAATTGTGATCCTTGTATATTTTTTTTGGTCTGTAATTCAGCATAGAGTCTACAATAATACTGAACCCCTTTTCCATGTAGCAGCATGAGATTTAGTAACCTTTCCTTTGACTTGATTTTATTTTTCTGTTTTATGCATGTGATATTGTATAATTTTGAATAAACCATGCAAAGACGACTGAGCTGCTTAAACACATTTTAAATCATTGTCAGTTATTAAAAATTGAGAATAATAAAATATAGCTCTATAACCAAGATTGCTGTACATACATTTGTACTTGCAAACAAATACATTATAAATTCTTGACTTGGCCTATGTCAAGAATACACTGTAAAGGAGTTTATAAAATACAAAAAGGTTACCACCTGACTATCAGAAAAAAAAATATATTGAGAAACATGATCCAGACTGACAATGGCTTTAAATGTCACTCAGAGGGCAATCACTAAATAGGACATAATGACATTTAGTTACTAACAAATCTAACATATTTTCAGGGTATATTTTCAGAAGTCAGTGTTGTCATGTGGGGTATGAACTGATTTAATTATATGTTCTTCCTTTAGAGTACTGTGGCGTGGTTCTCATGATTTACATTTAACGACAACCATTGCACAGCTCATTCCCACCCCTATATTTCTGTTTAAATATATAATGCTTTAGCTCATAATAGATTTGAGATCAAGTATGTATGTTAGTTATTAATGATGTTATTATTTACTTATTTACTGTTTGTTCACCTGGTAAGTGGACTGATCCTTTTCAGCATGACCTAAGCTCAAAGAGCAGAAAATGCATCATAGTTTTTTAATCTGCAAAATTATATACAAGATGAGTACATAACAAAATTCAAAACATAATAATATCCAGTCAGAGTGCATTGAAAAAGAAAAAAAACACATAAACAAAATGTGCAAAGGATGTGAGCACATAAGGAGCAATCTATGGCAATATCGGCTGCAGATTTATATAAATCAGGCTGCATCAGGTGCTTAACTGGATACCCTGTCTCTTACTGGACACAAGGCATGTCTGACAGATATCAAGCTCATATGAATATATAGCAAGGAGAAGTGATTAAAAGGGAAAGGAATTAGAGGTATTTTGCAACATGTTAAAATTGGTCTGTAGAAGAAAAGGACACAAAATAATAGTGTTGTCTACCTACTACTTAAGTAGCGGAAACCTATGATTAAGATAACAGATGAAACTCAGCAAGTGGCAAGTTTTGACAGGTGAATAATAGATTCTGGCATGTCTTTCTTATTGTGGTTTTATAATTAAATATACAGAGTAAGGCAATGGACTAGGCAACAGCAGGCTAAAAACTAGCATAAGGGGGAGTAACTGAAGTAGAGCACAGTGAAAAGTTCATTTTTAAAGGCTGATGTTTTAAAATCTGCTCTGATAAGGCAGCTGGACATTTTATTGCTAGTCTGTGAAGAAAATCAGTAGGCTACCTGCAATTTTTTTATATTTTTAAGACTGTAAAGAAATGCTGTAAGATTTATGCTTAGAACTCAGATCTATATAAAATGCCTCAATAATTTCTTCATAACAGTGAGTTGGATTCTATCAAGGAGCAAATTTGTTAGATGCAGACTGTAGCTGTACATGAAACATAGCATCAGAATTATGTCATATTCTGAGAAAGATGTCATTTAAAGCATTGGTCATATTCTGAAGCAAGTTTAAATAACAAAACTTAAGAGGTGGGCATAGCCTCTTTACTAGATGCAATATAAAATTATAGAGTTTTTGATTAAGTAAATATGTTGCTTTTGCAATCTTCTTCATTGATAAGCCCCGGGATTCATGAAGCTTGCGCCAGGCGCAGGCGTAGCGTCGGCAATCTAATGCCAAATATGGCCACCGAGCGATTCAGGTATGAGCTGTTTCCACATGCACTACCAGTGTACACCACAGCTGCACAGCTCCCGGAGCATGTATGCTAATTACCCCATGTGCAGCAGTGTAGCATGCAAATGAAGGTATATAGCGATTCATGAAATGGTGCAGGCGTAGCATAAGCATGCAGAAATGTAAACCAAAAAAATGGTTTACATTTTTTCAATCATAAAATCGGAGCCATGACAGCGGACCAAACTCACGCATTATAATGTTAGTATATGTCAATGGCTAAATATATAGCCAACAAAAAAAAAAAACATGTACAACACATAAAAAAGAACATTTAATGTCATGGCCACACTAACCCAAAGTCAAATCACAGTGCATCACACTGTGCAAAAAGGATCACGATGAAAATATATTTATATGAAATAAAACTGCAATGTAACACGTTTCATGAATTCCCCATAAAAGTCAATGGCACGCATGCTACACCACAACCATGGCGCAAGGGTTGCTAAGGGTCTGTGACAGTGTTCTGCATGGTAACTAGGAATTAGTAGTCAATGCCATGCAAATGAGACAAGTAATACTGAATCGCAAAATCCCCGCTGGCATAAGGATGTACCTCACAGCATAGCAGTACAATACCGAGGTGTGGCCTGGAGATAAAGATGACATCAAGAGAGGGGTGCGCCACCTTAGCTGTAAGCACATTAGAGCATTGCTAATCCGGGTTGCCTGTTGCAAAGCAAAGCCACAGGATAGGGGTGTGGAAGTAGCCATAGCTTTGCTTAGCTGAGACCACACAAGGTAACTGAAAGTGCATGTGAACATAGATGAAAACGCACTCGAAACCCAGTAAACGGCTGTGCGCGGGGTGCACCACAACTGAAACAGGAAGGATATGGGAAGACAATAAGGAAATGCTGCAGCATGGTAATTGGAGTACAAATGAGTAATTAACACCTAGGAACTCACAGTGGGCCATTGACAACAGCTAACAAGGCTGCTAGCAGCTACCTGCAGAACAGGAAAGGGGAGGTGCCGTACTGCAAAGAAAAGAGAACTGTCACAGTAGAACAAAGCAAACTTGCAGTAGATCAGCTAAATAACACATTTCACTACACAATCCTGGGTTGGGAAAGTACAAAACAAGAAAGCCGGCAGCTGGTTACATGCCTGACAATGGGAGGGGAATCGGATTGAAAAGTGAAGTAAAGAGCAATAGTTGAATCATGGCAGCCAGGCGTAAGTCAACACCAAAGGCCCCACAATAGCAATAGCTGCTGTAAAACCCATAATTAAGACACCCTGCAGCTGGAATTGCACATACACACCCAATTACACAAGCAGCATCCATTGCACAATAGTATAAAGTGTGAAAGCACCTCACACACACTTGTGAATTCCCAGACACTCTGCACCATTGGTGTAAGCAGAGGGGGAACTTTTAATATGTACTTGTTAGGGGCTGCCATAGCTTTGATTCAACAGCATGTGTTGGAGACTGACGTTGGTGTGGAGGATGATGCTGACAAACATCTCAGGCACCGGAGGAGGAGAAGAGTGTTCAGACCCAGGGTAACCTGCCAAAGGCTACATGATCTGGAGATAGTAGAGCATTACAGGGTGGACAGGGACACCATCCAGCAACTTGGTGAGCTGTGCCGGCCATGGCTCAGAGCCAGAAATAGCAAAGTGGAACCCATCCCAGTGGACACAAAGGTATGTGTAAGCTTCAGAATACTAGCCACAGGTACCTTTCAAAGGCCAACTGGGGATATCATGTGGATCTCACAGACATCAGCATCCAAAGTACTCCACCATTTCCTGGATGCCATGTTACCACATGCCAATGAGCACATATACTTCCCCTGAACACAGGAGGAGTTGGTCAGCAATATGCGTCTCTTCCACCGTGTGGCAGACTACCCGGAGGTACTGGGTGCAATAGACTGCACGCACATACACATCAAGTCATCACCCGGTGAGCAGGGTAGGCATTACATAAACCACAAGGGATACCCCTCCATCAACTGCCAGGTCATGTGCAATGCCCAGGGCATTATCATGGATGTGTGCACTGGCAGCCCTGGAAGCTATCACAACTCGCACATCTGGCATGCCTCACAGCTGTATAAGGTATTTGCCAGGGATGACATCTCATACGGCCACCTGGTGGGGGATGCTGGCTATGCACTGGAACCATGGATGATGACTCCCATCAGAAATGCACACACACCCATGCAAGAACAGCATAACGAGGCACACGCATAAACCAGAATAATCATAGAGCGTGTGTTTGAGATGCTGAAATCACGGTTCCATTGCTTGGACATATCTAGTGGAGCCTTGCAGTACTCTCCATTCATGTGTGCCCACATCTTCATAGTATGTGCCATGCTACACAATATGATCCTGCGGAAACAGCTGCAGCAGGGACAGAATGGTGTAGGCCCTCACAGCCTACCACCATTGCCAAGGGCTCCACAGGCACAGAGGGACTCAGACCACAAACACCCTGTGCCAGCTCCAGTAGGCAGACGGAGGCATGCCCAGTATGCCCATGCCTTGGCAAAGAGGAAATGTATAGCACACACACTGACAGTATAGGCAACTACGGACTGACACCCTTCTCTACCTGCACACACAGCAAACATGGATGGCACACACACAAATGACCACCTGTAAATTGTCATGTATAGGTGGTCTACTGTGTGCATCCTACGTAGGCAGCCCTCAACTATTGTACACACAACTGCCATTGGCACAAGGTAAGTCAATACCTGAACAGTAAATTAAGCTATCAGCATGTGTCTATACTGTATGTATAGGTTCATAGGTACATAGGTAGGTCCTTGCCTAACTGCCCGAGGCCATTCATAGGCCTAGCGAAAATATGTCTGCTGTCACCACCACATTGATTAACTAACTGTCCCTCTGTGAAGCAGTGCCAATTGCAGGATCCCTGGGGTGTATCCACTGTTCCCCACCCACTCTGCAAGGATTTCCTGGAGTGTTAGTGAGGGGCTCCATATAATATAATCAGGGATGTAGTTCCAAAGCATGGGGAGTGCCTGTGACAGAAATCTGTCACTCCAGCATCTTCCAGTTATGGTTGTGGCAAGGTGTAGCTCATTATAGTGTGTGGCTTACTGTTACATGGATTCCCATAGGTGCAGCATATCAATTAAGCCTGACTTGGACATGGCTTTGTTGGCCAGCAAATATCATCTCTGAGTAAACGAAATGCCACTGAGTAATGCAAGAGTTTATGCAGTCTGGCAGAATAGGACACATGTCTGAGGGCATTATTCCTCTTGGCGAGGTACGTTCGTGGCCCTTCCAGCTGTTGGATGTGTTTTCTAAGGTACATCCAAAATGGGTTATCATACTTGATGATGGGATTGATGAGTGATAAGTAAAGGGGTACAATAACCTCAGTCTGTTTAGATGCGAACCCTTAAGTAATCAGATGACCTACATAGACAGATGTCCTAACTACTTCACAGATATGATTGTCAAAGGAGAGATCACTATCTAATGTAGTCCCCACATACCCATTACATCATCTGAATTATAGTGTCTACCACTCATGTGTTAATATGTGTGTGTGTAGTTTCCCAAAATGGAATGACCATGCAGTATATGGCCTTTAGCTGGAGGTCATGACTCTGACACCCTGTATTGGTCTATGTGAGGCCCCTTGAAGGACGTCTGTGACAGTTGGACTGTCAGTTATGGCTCCCAGTTTGCAGTAATCACCAAACACGGTCTGCTGTAGTCCACCTGTGTTAGCCTGTACCTCTGAGAAGTATATGGCAAACAGTAGGGGTCCCAGGACTGAGACCTGTGGGACACCAGTTGTGACTGGTCAAGAGTTGAACCTGAAGGCTGCTAGGCTTACCATGTAGGTTCTGTGTGTAAGCCTGTTGGCAAACCAACATGTGATGTATGGGTGTATGTACTGACTGGTGAGTGTAGAAATAATACCTGAGTGGGGAATGGTGTCAAAACCCTGGACGAGGTCCAGGTAGTATGTGTTAACTACCACACCCCACATCTAAAGTCTAGGTGACTGTAAGATGTCAAACAGGTTCAGTAGGCATGATCTCCACTCAATCAAGCTGATCTGGGTTGGGTCAAGTGTCTGTAGGTTATCATTGTCTATGTTAATGAGTGCCATGAGGATGCGCTCCATAGCAGTGCAGATCAGGCCACTCAGGCTTATGGGGTGGTAGTTACCATGGTCAGTTGTGTCACCACCTTGGTGGAGTGGAATAGCTGTTGCTATGTGCCATTGAATGGGCATGTAGCCTGTGTAGAGGCTGATGTTGAATTGTTATATCAGGCAGGGTGTCAATTTGTCTTGTAGTGTCTGCAGGATGCAGTCTGGGACACCATCTGCCTCCATTGACGCTCTGCCATGGCACTTGAAAGGACCATTACCACCTGTATGTCTCAGATGTCTGGGATACTGTACATTTTGGGTATTGTTGTGGGCCCTGTAGGGGGTCAAGCTTGCACTGAATGTATCATCAAATGTGTTGGTGATATCAGTAGGGTCAGTATATTCAGTGCAATATTGCACCAGCACAGTGCATATCTGTGTGTTACTGCTTACATCCTTGACATAGCCAAAGAAGCCTTTGTGGTCATCTTCCGAATCCATGCCTATTTACCTGTGGATGTCAGCCTTGGATGATTACATGAGTAACATAAGTGTCTTGCAAATACTGGTCATGGATGTCTGCATATCTTGGGATTTGATGTTGTTCTGGACTACTGTCTTACTTCTGTTGTATAGCCTGTATAGTGCAGGGGTTCAGCAGGCTGGTGTCCTTGTGTAGGAGTAGCGAGTCCTGGTTTACCATTGATGGCATGACCCATACATCTTTGTAGGTGCTTATAGAGTGCATTTGTAATTCTGTCTGTATCTTGAGCAGTGTCATCCCTGAGCGTGGGGGCTGTGAACTCTCCCACCTCTTTCATTAGTACTGTGAATTTAGTTGTAGGAAAGGTATTCACTGTGTGTTCCTTGGGTGATGGAGATGGTTGGGAGTGGAAATCATCAGTGAATAGTTCATGGTCAGATCTAAACAGTGACTGGTTTACCTCTGCTGTAGTGCACCTGTTGTACATGTCAGTGATTACCACTTCTAGTATGTTTTCACCTCTCGTTAGTACATCTACCAATTGATACAGGCCATATGAGGTGATAAATCCCAGGAAGTGCTGGGCCTGGAAGTGAATACTCGAGTAGGTTATCCAGTTAAGTGTAGGGTAGCTGACATTGACCAATAACAGAGTGTCTGGTAGGACTGTCATGTTTACCACTGTCTCCAGATAGTTGCAGTGGTGCTCCTGGATCATGGAGGGTTATCTGTAGCAGCTCACAGTTTGCATTGCAGTCGTGGCTGATGTTAGCTGCACATGGATGATCACAGAGGTATCATGCTGCACCACTAACTTGGAGGTGTAGGTATCCCCGATGAATATGGATACACCCCCTCCATGTCTGTGCCAGTGCATGTTCAGTGGCTGAAATGTGTGTTATGGGTTGTAGTCTGGTAGTGCCGGTGTGCTCACTGGAGCCTTATACAGGTCCCAGTCACAGAACAGATGTAGATGTTGTCCATACTGAGGGGTGCTGTGAGTGTGTGCATGTTGTGAGTATTACCCCTGGTGTTGAGTAGCCTAACCCTCATTGATTCCACTATTGTGCAATTCATGGAGGTGAGATTCACCTCTGAGACCTGCCTAAAAATGGCACCATGGGGGCACCAATAGCCTTTCCCTGCATTCCAAAGCCTTAGGCTGACACATGCAAGTTGGTATGGCATTGTTGCAGGCATGTATCCCATCTGTGCTTGTGCCCCATCTTTCCTGTAGGTAACCTACTGGTAAGCTATACAAAGCCTGAAACCTATACAAGTCCACTAGCTTCCATGATAGGCTTTTGGAGTGATTATGTATCAGTAGTCTGTATGCTCTTGCTGTACTTAACTGTTGTTTGACTACATTGTGATTTTACACTGTATATTGTGATCCAAAAACACTGTATAATCACATATGATGTTGGAGATGGCCTGCACTGTAGAGGTTCACAGACAGGTAGTAGGCTATCTGCCAATGGCATTTAGAAGCATAGCTACAGTGAGGTGGCTTTATCTGCACCATTGATGAAGTAACTGAGTCTCTGTCAAGCATAGCCAATGAAGTGATTCCAGGCAGAGTTGCTGGAAGCTGTTGAAGACTGGGGTACTGTAGGGTGATAGGGGCACATAGTGATCTCAAAAGGGCATGCTAACATGACAACCCAACAGCATTCAATTTTTCCAACAGGTTTTGCAGCTATAAAACTGGAGTGGCTCCCCCACACCCTGGCTGTATGTTTCTGGGACACATGATCCCGGGGTGTATATACTGTTGCCCAGTCACACATCAAGGTTTCCCCTGAAGTTTGTCAGTGAGGAGCTATGCCAAATGTAGTTAGGATGTTAATGTATAGTATCTCCATTCATGTGTTATGTTGGTATTTCAAGAAGCTCACTGGGTGTGGGGGCTCCGCCTGTTGTGCAGCCAAGCTTACACATAGGATTCATGGACAAAGGAAATAGGCAGAAGGAACATTAATGTCAATAGTGTAATGTCTACAGCATTTGCATAATATCTGTGCAGTCGTGGTTCAAGTCTCAATAAAGTCAGAGATGTTTTGCATGTTACATAGTATACCTTAACCACAGCTTGCATACATAGGTAGTATTCCACAGAATAATAAACATTTGGAACACACATAAACCCATGTGTGCTGAAGAGTACAGTTAACAGACAATGTAATGTTATGTAAGCACATAGCGAGATGTTACATCACTGAAATGTATATATCCTGAGTAGTTAGCAGAACTGGCCATATTTGCGTGCACAGGTTGTAGGATGTAAAGTTTGTTTAACTGTGTACAACTACTGGTATAATGCCATGCAAACACATTTAAACCTGCTTATAACTGCTTAAATTAGCCTTATTCTGTAGTAAAACATGTCTAATACATTGCAGGTGTTGAACCCTGGCCCATGCACACCATAGTCATGGGACCTACCACTAAGCCATCTAATCTGTATACATGGTAAGTGGTCATTAGACTACACCTTATACTACAGGCATTTCACAGTGCAGACCACAAATGGGACAGTCACTTTGTGTACATATGTACAGTACATTGTAATGTACTGTAATGTGTGAATCAACATATACAAGTCTACATATGTATAAGTGTTACAAATTAATACTAAATATATATGTGTATATATATATATATATATATATATATATATATATATATATATATACATGTCACTGATGTGTGCACATAGAAATATGTATATATATATATATATATATATATATATATATATATATATATATATATATATATATACAGTAACATCTATAGCTCTATACATATATATATATATATATATATATATATATATATATATATATATATAAACATCTATGAACCACTTTGTGACACAGAAGCATTCCAAATAGATAGAAGTGTATGCAAAACACATGCAGCTCTGGTATTATAACTATTAATATTAACCTAATTCCCCATAGAAGCAATGGTTGCTGTGCATGTGGAGATTGGTGTGGCGGAGGACCGCTGGCTAATGGAATATGCATCAAGGAGGGCCTGTGTTGGATGTTCATTACGTGAACTGGAGGGGTACACATAGAGTATGGGCACAATGTAAAAAGGTCACAAAACAAGAACCATTCGCATCCATAATACATCCTGTCAGGTCACATTGCAACACTTACTTCAACAAACATATGAACATTAATAGGTATCATACATATGTACACCAACTGACTTACACATTTGTTTGCAGTAGTGAGGAACGGCTGTAATACACTGTGCATACTAAACACCATAAAAGTTGTACATAACTCGGATGCTTCAGTGGTAAAGCCTGTGACTGTGGTGTTCATGGTCCCGGTTTCAAGACCTGCAAGAGCTGTTACGTCATTTTTAGGTCCTGAATAAGGGATGTTGGATGCAGGGTGATTAAAGCACTTTTAAACAGTCATTAGCGGGTTATTGCGCAGGTAATTGCTGGTAAGCAGCGCTTAAACATGACTACATGGATAAGCGCCACACAGGTTTAACCTTTGCTGATCATTGCGCAGATCACAGGCAAAGCCGCTCACAACCACTGAAATGTGTGTTAATCACCCTTGCACTACCAGTGCCTGCTCTGAGAGGTAAAATGACCCTGCCAGGATTAGAACATGCCACCATGTACACAATCTTCAGAATAACCTACCACTAAGCTACCTGAGATGTACCAATGGCAGTTGTGTATTCTGACAGATTAAAACACAAAAGGGAGGATTATGTGGAAATAGGACAAACCGCCATGTATCCAATGAAAGGTGTATGATATATATATATATATATATATATATATATATATCTATATATATCTATATATATATATATATATATATATATATATATATATATATATATATATCAACATATATATATATATATATATATATATATATATATATATATATATAGAGAGAGAGAGAGAGAGAGATGTCGATATATAGGGATATACATATATATATGTAGATATATAGATAGGTTAACAACTTCTACACAACCATGGAGGTACATATAAACGGGTTACCTACCAAATACCAAATGCTTGACATACCGACGCCCGTAATCACAAGGCTTAAAGACTGAAAGACCACAGTACCAAAACACCAGAAGTACGAGTTTTAAAATCCCAATGTTAAGGGACTTCTAGTTAGTGCTTCTGGTGTTGTGGTTCAGGTAGGTTACTGTGTGTAAGTGTGTTTCTGAGGGCTTTAGTGTGTGTAAGTGTGTGTTCTGAGTATGTTGTGCATTTCTGGGGGACTGTAATGTGTGGATGTGGGTTTGCTTTGTGTGTCTGTGTGATCTCAGAGGTAGAATATTAAAGTGGGGGGGTGTGGGGCACAGCCACCCACATGTGGGGTGTAGGTGGGCTTGCCCACCTGCTCATACATAGTGTAGGATGCTTTGTTTGGATGTGGTGGGTAGCAGTTTGTCTGTGTGTGCGTGCGTGTGTTCTGTGTTTGTGTTACTTTCCCGAGTTTGACTGTCGCGAGTTTCTGTTCGGTAATGTGGGGTTTGGGAGTCTGGACCTGGTACTCTGGGCATCGGAATTGTGTGCGTTCAGGATTCCATAGGTATTCCGTATACAGCGGTTGAAGTGTTCATATATGACTATAACATGGACCATAGCAATCACACATTCTGCCATGACCGAACTGTAAGCAAAAACAAAAAGACAGGTACAGAGGCAACCAAACAGTCCAAAACAGCACGTTTATTCTTTTAAGCGTTTTTCGTCAGCTACGTCCGCTGACTTCTTCAGAAACAAGTAAAATTAATTACCAATGTCCTTATATATAAACAATTAAACAATTAAAACTTCATTGTCACATGACCAAATGAAAATCCCATTAATTCCATTTAAAACAACAGTAACTAGTTCGTCTCGAGACTTAAAATAGGTATAAATTAGATGATAAACACAGGTAATACTACACACAAACACATGTTACCCGGGAGTTAATACAACCATACAATTATGAATCTAAATAATTCTACTTTACTACATTAGTGGGTCATTAAATTAAATTAACCCATGACCAAACTATATGAACAAAGGATATGGAGAATATATGCCTATACACTATTACAAATATGTGCTATGGACATGAGCCAAAGATAGGGTTACCACCTGTCCCACTTTGCGGGGGACAGTCCCTCTTTGGGAAGTTGTGTCCTGACCAAAAATATTAAAAATGGCAAATGTTCTGAGATTGTAGGACATAATCACGTCCCATATTTTATGTAATAGCTGCATAAAATAGTTATTTCTGTACCTAAAATACCTAAATGTTACAAGAAACAGAATGAGCAACTAAACTGCTACAAGAATAAGCTTTTATTTAGGCAAAAAAGTAAAGTTCTATCCTTTGTACTGACCGTGATTATGTGTCGGCCTGTAAAATCTGATGTGTGCCCAGAAAATGTCCCACTATGGCCATTTGAAAAGGTGGCAACCCTAGCCAAAGAGGGTCAGTCAGCAACACAACTCCAATGATTGCAAATAACTATGATAGAAATACACAGACAGCTTTCATGTAGAAACACTTTATTACATTCCGATGTATTGCCGAAAGGATTCAAGGACTAACATCACCTGCATGCTATACAGGAGCCATTTAACAGTGCCTTAATGAATCAGCCTGCAATTACCATAGTATTAGTCCACTAAAACATATGTGTTCAAATAGGGAAGGAACCCTCGCACACATATCGAATATGTATAAAAGCAGTTCCTACACACCTGCATCTGCTATGTACACCCACCAACATCTCCCCCACACCCAAACCAATTACAATAAATACTGTAATAACATCACAAATCATTCACTCACTGTACAACATCTGCAGAAGCCTTAACATACCTTGTCAGAGATACACTAACATGGCCCTATGTGAAATAGTTGCTGTTATACAATGGAACAGCTGCTGATGTTACAGGGTTAGTTTGCACTAATCCCATTTCAGAGGGTTGTGTATACATCAGGAAGTGTTACCAATTACTGATTAACAGCACAGTATGATACACATTTACACCAAACTAAAGACGCCTGGTGAGCACACTGTAAACCACCTAACATTATATGCATAGCCATACAGCCTTGAGCTGCTCAAACATCCTCGCCAGACTGAAACATCTGCAGAAGTATCAGGTACAAACAAACCCCGCATAATGCACAATGTTCTGAAGTATAATAGCTGTACTCACATGTAGAACAACATCTTCTAGGCATAACACACAATCCACGGGAGTCATGAAGCTAATATATCTCTGTGTGTCTCCATATAGCTTTTGCAATACATCACAAATGACACATCCAGGCCATCTTCCTCGAAAGTAAGGCAAAGGGACAACACCCAAGTGAAGTACTCAATTATACACCACTGCTGCCATGGTATTGGCTAATGGAGTAGCTGCACAGCTGATGTGCATGTAATTAACTACGTTGGAACACCAATTGGTGGTCAGGATAGCACATGTTACTGATATTTAACTATAAAAGGATGGCTTGTCACACATTCAAACCATCTGAATATACCAGCAGAACATTACAAAGAAGATTGAAACACAAACTGAAAAAGATTGAAATAACAGACGACACCTCGGGTTACTAATAAGGTATGTAGAACACTCAGTATGTCTGTGTATGTAGTACCTGTTCTGTAATAATTAAAGTGTACGCAATGCATATAGTGGAAACAGTTATCTTGTAGTGATGTATTGTTGAGCATAGTACTGCTTGTAGTATTTATGTGTGTACTGCTGTAGGTCACAAGGCAAACACCGCATACACCACAAGGGATGCTATATAAGGGCTTTGAACCCAAAAATTCCTCTCCAGCTGCTGTCAGTGGCAGGGTTGATCCAACAAGTACGTGCTATAACAGGGGATAGTATATGTTGATATATTGTAACAGTAGGCATATGTATGGGTGTATTACTGAGAATAACATGTCAAAGGTGGGCCTACTGTGCAATTATGATTTGCATTGTGGGATATTGTGCCAATAACTGTGTAATGTACAGTATTGTAGGCAGATATGTATTACATTTTACATATTACTGCATTACTGTTATGTTAGGCAAACATTAGTTATGTGTATTGGCATTTACAATACACAATAACAGGATATATATGACTTGTAGTCACCTGACAGTTTATCAGCATGATAGCAAAGTAAAATGGAAGAGCTAGTTAATAATCCATGCACATAACACATGTGATAGGTTCGTAGGTTCATAGGTAGTTACTAGGCCGTCTGCCCAAGGGCATTTATAAGCCTAGCTAGAGTGTGTTGGCTTCTGCCACCCTCTTAGGTTAGTTCCCTGTGCCTCTGAACAGCAGAGCCATTAGTTCCCTGTGCCTCTGTCCAGCAGAGCCACTACAGTGATCCCAGGTGTACATGTCTGTCTCCCATCCACCCGTCAAGGTTTATCTTGAAGAGTGCTAGTGAGGGGCCCTGGCTGATGTACATTGGAATCATGTTCCAAAGCATGAGGAGTCTCCGGGTCAGAAATCTATCCCTCCAGCATGTCCTAGTTATCGTTGTGGTAAGGTTTATATCCCTAGAGCATATGGCTCTCAGGGGCTTTTGTTTAGTTGGAGCATATCCAGCAATACTGGGTTGGACATCGGCCTTGTATGCCAAGCAGAGATCACCTGTGAGTATATGGTATGCAACCGAGTACAGCTGGAGTTTCTTTAGTTGGGCTGCATAGGTCATCTGTTTGAGGTCAGTAATCCTCTTGTTGTGGCACTTTTGTGGTCTTTCAAGCTGTTGCAGTTGTCTTGTAATGTACATCCCAAATGGGGTGTTGTATTCTTTAATGGGTCTAATAAGTCATGAGTCACAATGGCCTCCTTTGTTCTGGACGCGAACCCATTTGAGATTAGGGGGGCCACGTAAAAGGATATTCTAACCACCTTGGCAATATGGTTATCAAAGGAGAGATTGCTATCTACTTGGGTTCCCAGATCCCTTATTATCTTTTCTGTAAGTAGGGGGCGACCACCTATGTGGTAGTCCATGGATAATTAGTTTTATCCAAAGGGGATGACTATGCACTTTTTGGCATTCAGCTTGAGGCCATGATATTGACACCAGGTATCTGTCTCAGTGAGGCCCTTCCGGAGGGTGTCTGTATCAGCTGGGGAACCAATTATGGCCCCTAGTTTGTAGTCGTCTGCAAACCTTTTCAGGGGAAGTGCTCCTGTGATTGCCTGTACCTCAGAGAAGTATATACCAAACATGAGGGGTCCTAGGACTGAGCCCTGGGGGACACCACTTGTAACTGGTTTACAGTCAGACCTAGGGTCTGCAACTCTCACTGTGTGGGTTCTGTTCCTTGAGCCACTTTGCAAACCATCTCATGATGTAGGGGTTAATGTTCAGGTGGACGGGTATGTCAATAATACCAGAATGGCGAATGGTGTTGAAAGCCTTTGAGAGGTCAAGGTAGGCTATGTGGACCTCCTTACCCTCATCTAATGCCTTGATAACTGTCTCAAAGAAGTCAACCAGGTTTAGGAGGCATGGTCTGCCTTCAACAAAGCCAAACTGGGTGGCATCAAAGGTTTGAAGGTACCCACTGTCTCTGTGAATGAGATCCATGATGATGTGCTCCATAGCCTTGCAGACCAAGCTAGTCAGGCTTATAGGGCAATAGTTCCCATGGTCCGTTGTGGTGCCACCTTTGTGGAGTGGGATAACTGTTGCTGTGTACCATTCAGTGGGCACAAAGCCAGATGCAAGGCTATTATTGTACATGGTGCTTAAGTGGGGAGCCAGTTCATTCTGAAGTTCATGTAAAATGCAGCCTAGGATGTTGTCCGCTCCCATGGATGCTGTGTTTTTGGCTTTAGAGAGTGCAGCTTTTACCTGCGTAGTTGTGATTACAGGGATTCTGCATTCTTCCTGTATAGATATGGGCCCTTTAGGGGGTGAGGGGGGGGGTAAAGTTACCACTGAACCTATCTGCCAGGATGTTGGCAATATCAGTTGGTTCTGTAACTTTCGTGCCTTTGTGCTGTAACTCAGAGCAGATCTGGGTGTTGCCATCTAGATTCTTGACATAGCTATATAATGCTTTGTGGTTGTCCTTGGAATTAGTGGTGATTTTGTTTTCGTAGCTAGCTTTGGAGGATCTTATAAGGGATCTCAGCTTCTTACTGAGGCTGACCAGGGAGCTCCTCCACTCATGGGATTTTACTCTCTTTTGCAACAGTTTCTTCCTTCTGTTGTACAGTTTGTTTATGGCAGGGGACCACCAGATTGTCTTCCTTTTTTTGGAGGATAGCTTCTTGGTTATGTTTGGGATAGCACGATCCATGCACTCATGTAAGTGCTTATAGAGTGCATTTGTGCAGGATTCAGCAGCTGTAACTGTATTGTCCATATGCATGGGTGTCATGAAGTTCACCACTTCTGTCTTAAGAAGCATGAAGTTAGCTTTGGAGAAATATTTTACTGTGGTTTCCTTAATGGTGGGTGAGGGTGGGATGTGGATATCAAGGGTGATTAACTTATGGTCGGATCGGACCAACGAGGAGTTGACTTCAGGTGTGGAACACCAGTCACTCATGTTGGTAAGGACTAAGCCTAGGACATTGTTGCCCCTGGTGGGGTTGTGGATAAGTTGATCCAGCGCATTGGAGTTTATGAATTCCAGAAAGCGTTGAGCTAATGAGTTGGTACACGAGTAGTTTTCCCCGTTAATGGTGGGGTAGTTGAACTCGCCCATTATTAGGGTGTTTGATTGAACCCTAATATTTTGCAGTACATCAAGAAAAGAGGAGTGGATCCAGGGGCATGATGGGGGATCTGTAGTAAGCTACAATCTGGATTGCAGTTTTGCCCAGAGTTAGTTGCACTTGGATAACCCCGGATGCATTGTGCTGAGCGACTAGCCTGGAGGTGTGGATATCCTTAATGAATATGGACACACCTCCGTCTTTGGTGTTTCGGTCCAGGTTACATGGCTGAAAAGTGTGGTATGAGTTATAGCCTGGTAGTGCAGGGGTTCTCTCTAGAGCCTTGAACCAGGTCTCAGTCACTGCACAGATATCGATGTTCTCCATTTTAAGGAGTGCCTCGAGTGAGTGCATTTTGAGATTTAGACTTCTAGCATTGAGTAGCATTACCCACAGTTTTTGCTTGCCTGTTCCTGTTATGGTGGTAAATTTGTTATTTGAACCTTGCCTAAAAAAGTTACTATAGTGGCAGCAAGAGCCTTAGCCAGTATCCAGAATCCTAGGGGCGACAGGTGCAGGCAATCTGTAGCAAAGCATCGTGGTCTGTCAACCATGTCATCCCAAGCAGAGAGATACTGGATCCCCATAGAATGACACCAGAAGCTTAGCTAATTGTTGAATTCAATCATTTTGTCCTTGTACTGCAGTATCATTCTGGGCAATGGCATAATGCTACTCAGGGCTAGGATCATACCTGCCTGGGCTACAAGATCAGAAAGCTTTTCCATGTCTCTTTTCATGCAGTCCAGGGAGGTACGTCTCAGGTCATTCACACCAACATGGACAATGACAGAGTCATATTTGTCCATGTTGTGGAGTGACCTGAGTGCGTGGGTTATGTGGTGGAATCTGGCACCCAACAGGCAGCTGACAGTAACCTTTTCCTTGTTTAGCCTGGTGAGTGGGACATCAGTGTGCCTGACTATAGAGTCACCTATGACTAGTGTGTTGGGTATGTTGTTTTGCCTTATTGGCTGTGGTTGAGTGGCACACTAAGTCTGTGGGCTATGTGTCATTTTGGGTTGTGTTGGGGGATGGAGGATGCTTGTGTTTCTGCTTTGGAGGTCTCTGTTGCTTAGACAGATTATTACTGAGAGCCTCCGCAAATGTTTTTGTGTTACTATGTGTGGATTTTCGTGGTGCAGATTTAGTGAGACTATGTGATGAGTGTGATGTGTTGCAAATGTTTACCTTCTCCTCATGACTGTCAAGTTCAGTCTTGGAGATAGCTTTACCTCCAGTTTGGCTAGATAAGTGCATCTCTCACAGGTTGTAGTGTTGGGTGGTAGGAGGAGAGGGTTGTCTGTGTACATTAGGCAATTTCTTCATTGCCTCAAGATGCCCAGATTCATCAGATAGACAGGAGAGAACACTGGGAGCTGACCCTTGGACATGCCTAAATAAAAAACTATTTTCCTCTAGAAAAGTAAGTAGAAAAAACTGTTTACCTCTAGGTAATGAGGAAGACTGAGTGCTATAGTAATTAGTAGCTTATTTAGTGCTTACAAGTTCTGAACAAGTGCTGAGCATGAATAAGCAATCCAGATAGGGTCTTGGATAACATAAACACACTGCCCCCCCCAAACAGGTACACAATCATATATCCATGTACAATACAGAGCCCCTGTAACCACAACTATGCAGGTACAAGCTGCACTCATGCTGCATGGGACCTGTCCACATCCCAGGTTGTATCATACACATATGGCAAAGCAATTTGCTCTGCATATACTCATCATGTAAAACATAGCTTCATGTCAGGCTGTGTACACACTGAATGGTGCATCAGAACTCACAAAGGGGGAGACACCACTGATAATGGGAAGTACTGCACCACTACCCTGCTGAGTCTGGTCTGAAAGGCCAGGAACCTTGATCAACTTATTTAATGTCAGCAGTAGAGATGTAGATGACAGTAAGGTTGATTTCACACAGCATATCATAACCTTGTCAGGTCATAGGACATCATCACCCATACTGCGTTCCACCTACACTCAGTATACTAGATGTACATTCCTATGTCACAGGTGTGTTTTGCAACTGGACTGCTGGCAGAACCAACACTACAGAAGGTGTCTGAATAATACATGCACATCACACCAGTGCCAGCTACAGTAAGACAGGGTTAATTCATTGTATTCTCCCTTATAGTAGTCTATACCACACAGACTAACAGAAGGCATCTGCCTGTTGAAGTATGCAAATGACTATGACCTAGGAGCAATAGCTGACTCAATGAGTGTTGTGGACAACATAGAGACGGGTCTTTGTGGGTGAGGTGTGTGACATATGGCCACAAACTGACAGCTACATATTGCATTGTCACCCCTATGCTAATAACCCTGTACCCATGAACTACCACCTAGGCAGTGGTCAACATAATGGAGACTGTGTATAAGGGATGTAGCCAGGCAGTTGCCTTTCCTGTGATAGTTACGTCACCACATCTGTCTAAGTGGCAACCCTAATCATGACAGGGTGCCATCCATGAATATAGAGATCATTGTTCAGCCATACTCAACACTCAAGTGACCCATATCAGATCACATATTTCCAGACGGCCTATACCAGCCTTCCCAATTTCCATCACCACTATGTAGCATGATGCCTACCCTGAATAAAGCCATGTCCAACCCAGTTATGTTGGACATGCTACACGTACACATCCTGATCTCAAACACATACTTCATGGACATCCACCTTCCTAGTACAGGGATCACCACATGCTGGACAGATTCTTGTCCCATACGCTTTACATACTCCTGCCATACTATGCATCCCTGTCTAGCAAAGCCGCACATTGCCCCTCTTTCAGACATGGTGTGATGACCGCATGGTAAATATATCATTAACCCTGTGGATCAGTTATGTGGCACTGCTTGACCTGACCCCAGAAACCCGCCTGTCGGCTGCTGCTAGGTAACCTTTCATCCTAGGCTCATAGATGGCCCAGGGCATATAGCCTACTAGTTGACTTTGACCGTAGATGCTATAGTTTATATCTAGCCCTGCAAATACCATCAGGCTAGCCAGTGTCCCATGTGTATCACATATGCAACACAGGTGATACATGGCAGGATGTTGAACTGATGTACAGTGCCATGTAGATGTATATGGAAAAACACATACATGGAAAACCTTCCATGAGCAAGTCTGTAGGGTCACAGGTCATGTCTGTTAAGGCAGTGTAAGTCTTTATATGTGACCTATACACAGCATCAAGGTTGACTGCATTAATGTGGATACATCCAGCCATGTGCTGATAGGTAAGAACACCATTACAGGCAAACAGACATGCCCACATCAAGACAGCATCCACATGGAGTATGAGCAATGTAATCAGGTGACACACACACATATATGGTGATAATATCCAGTCACCATTGAGTGTCAAATGTGTGTGACACAAACATGTCAGTGGTGTCAGTGTCATGTAGATTTGCAAAGACAACTATTTAATCGTAATAAATGTGATACATGTGTATGTTCAGCTGTAGTACTGTACGTCTCTGTGAGTTACTGTGACCTGTCTCCATCATTATGTCTTTGAGGTATGCCAGTGCAAGGCTGCCACCTTATACCCACTTGGAGGATGAGGCCATCATCCCATATTTACTTGATAATCATCATGTACTGTTCAGCCATGTGCCACAAGATGGACAGCAGCAGCTTGCCCTGTGGCAAGAACTTTGCAGGAGGGTTAATGATGTGGGTGGTCACAACCACACATACCAGCAGGTGCACAGACACTGTACAGACATAATTAGATGGGTGAAACAGCATGCAAATGCAATTGCCAGGGAACAAGGTGCAACAGGTGGTGGGCCACCAACCCAGCCCCCACTCACATGTACCGAGGAGCTACTGGCCAACCTGGGAACAACTGCAGAACATCCACAAGCCTTAGCTGATATAATGGAGGTGGGTGTCTCTCAACCACCGAGCCTGGAGTTCCCTGGTAAGTCACTACTGCACATATAACAACTATATTCCATATAGTTACATGTGTCACTGTACAGTATGTAATGCAACATCATATGCAAGGCATGTATACACACATGCCGCATACTATAGTATGCTATTCTGTGTATGCACACATGTGCATACTCCATAGTATAGTCTATTGTACTGGCGTATGTGTTAACATGCACATTGCACCCTGTAGCTATCATACAAGTGTGGATAATGATCATACTGCTGTGTCACTCCTATTTAAGTACTTCTGGTGTTCTGCTGTGACAGCAGCCCATTGCAGGTGAGACTGTTATTATTTATCAGGCATGTTAATGCACAGATCTATCTGCCATGTGGCCATTTACCACATGTACACATAATTTATGGTCCTGTCACAATATACAGGTTGGACCTGCAATGCATCACAATGGCTACCCATGTGCAATACTTGCAAACTATGTGAAACACCGACATGAAACCTCACAAACTGTCATTGCCAGATGTGTGGACAGCTGTGCATACAATGGTGGAGGTGTTGTTCACTGCAGGGACATGTACTACATATCAGAACTACACATGTGGGGAGTACAAACAGTACTACACAGTGAGCTGGAGTATGGCCAGCCCACAGGATTCACTGGTGTGGATTATACCCCTGCTATGAATGTCACACAATGTTATGTGCTTTCTGACATGTCCATGCCATCTAGTGGGCTGGCTGCAACACTACCTAACTATCCTGAAAAACATATCCCACATACCAAACATACCACCCTTTGTCTGCATAACCCTGTCGTCAGTGGAGCATATGAAATCTATGGGTGTATGCCATATGGGACAACACAGACATGTGAAATAGATGCCCGTCACAACCATTTGGTCAACACATGTTCACACATGGTCATGGAGGATGGCCAGAGACATAAAGCAAGACACACAGTAGATGTGATGTGCTTGTGTGTACACCCTGTCGTACATTGGCTCCACATGGTCCAACTATGGCCTTTGAGTAATGGTTATATTGCAAATGTGGAACACTAGAGATCCTACAGGCCTGTGCACATCTTGTGTAGGCGTGACATCAATCCACCACATAAGATGTGTTGAACATTTTGAGTGTGTCACCTGTAAAGTATCCACATACATACACAGACAACCACATCAGCCCACAGATACAGTACATTCCCCTTGCTGGTGTCAGACATCACTGTCATCCTTGCTCCTCATGTGTGTGTGTGTGTGTGTGTGTGTGTGTGTGTGTGTGTGTAGTACACACATGTCATGCGGGACATGGTGTACCGATGAGTTTGCCAAGTCTGGCAATAGTTGCCAGACAGCAGCAATATGGTTGCAGATGTGCAGGGGTGTCATCCGTATACCCTTCAGTGACCTGTGTCACACATTTCACATCATGATTTAGTGTGTATACACCTCAGTGACATGGTTCACATGCCACAGTATAAATGTATTGTATCTGAACACAGTCATGGCTATGAACTGTGTCTGTAACTCACACTGTATAGCAATAGAGACGCCACAGGATTCCCTGCAATGGCCATGCACATCAGCTAAATGCGCAGTATATATGTAGGGCGGACAGACAAAAACTGCGTCAGCAGAAGGTCCATGCTAGTATAACACATCCCTGCATTGGGACACCATTACTCCACTGTATATTTGACAGGACACCATTGTGCTAAACATGGATGCATGTCATTGCACATGTCAGCAGATCACATGTCATACTACATGTGATTGTCAAGGTCATATGCCGCACATCAGGTAGGTGTACTGTTAACTTGTGCTGGTCTACATGGTGTAACACAGGGATGTATGCTAACTACTATTATGATTGTGTAATGTGCATGCCTTCTGCTATGACACATGCATGCTGTTCTGTGCAACCCAGGGATGTAGGATAACTACCACTATTATTGTCTGAGCTGTATGCAGTCTGCCATATCACATGCATGTTGCATGCCTTCTGTCATATCACATGCATGTTGAATGCCATAGCGTGTGTCTGTGTGTGTCTATTGTATAGATTGTAATGTACAGTTCTTGTCTGCCCCTCACAGGTGTTGATGTAGGTGCGTTCCCCTCCTATGGTCCGTGTGATGTTATTGTCCCCACAGACTCTAGCAGTGATGATGAACGTATGATTGAGGCACAGGCAGGGTTGTCAGGGGCCGAATCTGTGACATTGGTTGCCATTCCACCTATATCCCCCTCATCCCCACACACAGTTCTCATGCCACCACATACCCCATCACCAGTGGCCATAGAGGAAGGACAATTGGCATGTGGTAGCGTGGCACAGGAAAATATGGAGGCTATGGAAGGTGTGCCTGCACACCATGGTGTCAGCCAACTGACTGATGATGCCCCAAACAGGCATGTGGCCAGTGCTGCTCATAGGAGGACCTCTGGCCAACATGCCCCTGCAAGACAGAGCACAGCAGATGGTGTTACCAGACACATGTTTCAGGCTATAATGGAGGCACAGGCATGTGCTGAATGACACAACAGAGAAGGTCAGAGGCTTCAGAGGGCTGCTGTCTGTACTTTAAACAACAACATCCAGGCAAGGGCAAATGCTCAACAGCAGCTTTCTGAAGTTTTGGATAGACGATTGGGTGACATGGTTGGAGTCCTTGATCATGGCATGAAATTTCTGCGAGTGTGAGATGTCTGTGCTGGAACAACTGGTAGAAGTGAGGAGTAGGGCACATTGATGTAGGCCAGCTACATCACCTGTTGCAGGTCTACATGAATGAGCTACCTCACGTGCCCACTACCATAGTGGCATTAGCAGCAGCAGTGCAGCTGGTGTTGTGCTGTCCACACCAGGACACAGCAGACCATGTGCACGTAGCCCTGGATGGTCCCAACAGGGACACAGTTCCAGTGGACATGTGTCATCAGACAGTACCTAATCTGCACCTCTGTCTGGTAGTGCCCATGCAACCCCTGGCAGGCACAGGTCACGTGGCCGTGGCTGGACACCGTGAACTGTAAAACCTGGCCTGTACAGTCTGCAGCTGTCAATAATACCCCTGTGTAGGCCAGACACATGCCAGAACTGTGTGCAAACATACACGCACACACCGGAAACATATGTAGGGCACCGCAACACACACATGCATAACATCCACACACACCCAATGAGATCAAAGGCCCTAACCCACACACATGATGTCATCCAATGGTGCAGCCTAGGCCTCTGGCAAGCATTATCACCCTGTGCATATGATGATGCCTGTGCCGCATCCCTGTCATCCACACCATTGGTGCAGGGACATGCTCATATGGTCTGATGCACAGGGTGAACAGACTAGGAAGATAAGCGTAGATTACAATTGTTGTCTACTGTTGACAGGCAGCAGACATACTATGTAGTACAGGTGTACAATGCATTTCGTACTGTTGACAGTATGTGTCTTGTGTAACAGCAGTAACTGCATGTTGGTCTTGATGTTCTGCCTTCCTCCTTCAGGTCTAATTGCATGTGCCGGTGGATGTCAGTGTTTGCAGTTAGTGTCCCATATGTAAATGTGGACTACTCACAGGTATGTATGAAAATACCAGCATGCACCTTGTAGCTTCCACATCACAGTTAGAAAGTCGCACGTTCCAAACACGTCTACTGATCCAAGAGCATGATAGCTGTGTATTAAGCTACTGTGGCTAGAGACATGACATCCACACTAGGTGACATCACAGGTACAGTTACATGGAGTGGGGAGGTAGGAGACCGGTCTAGCTGATGGCAAGGGTAGAGGCCAGTGGAAAGCATGATGCCTCATTGGGAAACAGTAATACACGTTCCCATGACAGGATGGGAACACACAAATACACCCGCACACTCAGGTATTCACACACATGTATTCAGAGACACAGTAACACACCCGCACACTCACAGATTCACCAACACAGTAACATACACACACACACACACACACACACACACACACACACACACACACACACACACACACACACACACACACACACACACACACACACACACAGTTGCTAGTGTTGAGGTGAGGACTCCTGCCTATGTGCAAATCATCATTACAGTACTGTGCACTTACATGACGTGCCACAGAGATTACACATGTACATGTAGTCAGTATGGCCTAAGATTGAGGACATCAACATGGATAGTAGATTGCTTCGCTTGGATGGGGTGAGGGGTCTTATCAGTTCACTATGGTAACATACACCCTCACTCCAGGGACCAGACAGCCATACATACATACATACATACATACATACACACACACACACACACACACACACACACACACACACACACACACACACACACACACACACACACATGCACACACACACATTCACACACACACTGTGGCATTCACTATTGAATACACCTATGTCACTCACATGTAGATACCTCACATGTGTGAGATACACACCCCTGCCTATGTCCTGCTTTCTACTTTGCAGTCTGTACAGATGTCTAAAACAGTGTACAGGAAAGTGAGTAACAATTGAGATGTATTCCCCACCATACGTGACATATATGGGCACACACGCAACCACACATGCCAGTACTGTAAATCAAACACCTGCCTATCTCATGATACGTATGACAGACTTACAGCAGTACTGCACGCGTTACAAAGTGTACTTATGCTTCCTTTGGCAACTGTGCTGATATATGCACAATATATGTACACGGGAGGTCTTAACTGTTACAGGTGTCAAATGATTTACCTTCGGTGTCACCCTGACCACTGTCTAAGTTGTGTGTGTTCCCCTTCAATTAACAAAACCAAAGCTTAGCGGTTACACAGGTTATTGTAGGATTGCTTGTGAAACACCTGTGAGCTGTCCTCAGCAAACATCCATCTGCAAAGATGCCCCACCACTTAGTTATGTCCACACATCTTTCCATACCCGAAGTACATCTTACCGTACTTTCAGCATATCACTATATACAGTTGGCAATGTTGAGGCTGCATTACAACTGCATGATGTACTAAGACACATATCACCTGCAAAGATCAGCAACTGCACACACATGGTATCTGAACGCACACCACTACATATACATGTGTGTAGGTCCTACATTCCTGTCATTTGGGCATGTTAGTAGGCATTGCATTTGGTGGGCATGTGTAATGACATACATGACACATGGACTGTTGTATGATATGATAGGTGTCATGGGTGACCAGTACAGAGGGAATGTTACCTCTGTCAACATTGATATCACACCTTATGTACTGTTAGTATTCAGCAGCCATGGACCTACCTTCCATGTGCATGTGTGTAATGGCTGTAGCCACCTGTCTGCACAAAGGACAACAACAGCTATGCTATTTACATATATGTTGTATGTGTGTGGCATGTACATATCCAGGGCAGGTACATGTATGTCATATCCAAACATGAGGGTGTTTATTGGTGTACAGCAACAGTCATCTGTTAATGCTGTAAATAACCGAGGGACCCTGGTATGTGTACAGCTGACCTGGTTACAAACAGTGGTATCATTGCATTGCATAACATATGATGAAACTGTGTCAGTACATGGGTACTCTACACAGTTGATGTAGAGCTAGATACAGTCCACTGGTCAAATGTCACATAGTACATGGTGTTTTACTATTATATGTCCTATCACATGTATGGATGTGTGTTGGTGGTCCAAGGGCATGGTGGTGTCTGAGGGTTACATCCTAGAATGCAGCTTTTGACACTGTGACCTACACCTGACTCATCTGTGATGCCTTTTGTGGGAGTACTGGTCAGTACATGTGAGTGGCCTTTATGTATGTGGGGACACCACCACCTGGAGCGGTCCGTACCTGTGTTATGGCCCACATGTCTGGTTCTGAGGTATATGGTGGAAGTGCTATTGTGAACTACAGAGCCTTCAGCCAGGAGGTCCTCACTGCACAGATGTTAGTATTCCCCATTGTTAGATCTACAGTGAGCAGCTGTGATTACGAACGCTACACATCTAGCACTGGTTAGCATAAGCATACAATGCAGTTGTCCTCTACGTGTCAGGGTGTTATCCTGTGTTTAGGACATTTGCCTTGGAATGGCACTATATGGGTGAATGCGACCTAGGTATTATCCCCTCTCCCTTGGATCATGGATGCATATGATATGTGACAAAGGCCTGTCTACATTCAGTCATGTAATTCCAGAATGACAAACACTAGACAACCTCATAATTACAGCAGGACATTGGCTCATTGTGTTGGTCAAGCAGTTGCCACTCCTAGCAAGACATCACTGCAAGTAGTAGTATTGTGCTTGGTATAGAATGGTACATCTAAGGTGACAGACAGCAGCAGATGTTGTGTAAATGATTGGTGTCAGATATATGTAGTTCAGTGTTCCTACTAGCAATGACAAACTACTAACACCGGGCAATGACGAACTACTATCACTGGATTCCATTACAATGTGTTCTTTACGTCTAACTGTAATAGCATGGCCACTGTGGCCTTCGGTGTTTAGAATCAGAGTGAATCCCAAACAGCCCTGTGCTACTAAGTGTATGAACATGCCCAGTATAACCATGTGTAGTTGGAGACATAGTGCATTGGGCAGCGCAGTGGTGCAGCGGCTAATGCTGTTGCCTCACAGCAAGAGGTTCTCCGGTTCGATTCTCAGCTGGGGTGCCTTCTGTGTGGAGTTTGCATGTTCTCCCTGCGTTCGTGTGGGTTTCCTCCGGCCACTCCGGTTTCCTCCCACATTCTAAAGACATGCTTCTGGAGCATTTCTCCCCAGGCCTCCGCTGAAAACAGGATCTGTGGAACCTAGTCGGACATTCCCGGTCAACAAATGTTAAAATAAAAAAAAAAAAAATTCCGAACAGCCCTGTGCTACTAAGTGTGTGAGCATGCCCAGTGACACCTTTTGTCGGTTATGTGCCTCTATGTGTATGGGCATGGCCATTGTAACCCTCCATAGTGATAGTAGACGTCCATTCCACAGATGGGCATACTCCAGTTCAGGATGGATTCCTACTTTAAACATACAGGTTCACAGGTATGTACATCTCAACTGCCAGCACCCCTGTTGATGTCCGCATTCCTAGAAGATCATAATGACAGCCTTGAAATGTGTAGTCTCTGTGGTGTGACTCGTAACTATGTAGTATTGTAATAGTGATCTGTAGATAGGCAGGTGTTCTGATCCCACCACTGGCATGTCTGTGTGTGTGTGTGTCTCCGTCTGCCTGAGGACAGAATAATGCTTTTAGACTGCTCACACTCCATACAATTCCTATACCCAACTTTGGCAAGGCTGATGATGTCAGCCACCTAGAAATACACCTCTGGGAGTGCTGTGACCCAGTAATCTCAGTAGCATGTTCTGTAACTGCATAATGCTGTAGTGTGATAAAATAGTTAGGTCGGTGTTCTAATCCCAGACTTGGCAAGTGTGTGTGTGTGTGTGTGTGTGTGTGTGTGTGTGTGTGTGTGTGTGTGTGTGTGTGTGTGTGTGTGTTTGTGTGTCTCTCCAATTGCCTGAGGACAGAATAATGCTTTTAGACTGCTCACTCTCCATACAATTCCTATAGCCAACTTTGGCAAGGCTGATGATGTCACCCACCTAGAACTACACCTCTGGGAGTGCTGTGACCCAGTAATCTTGGTAGCACATTCTGTAACTGCATAATGCCGTAGTGTGATAAAGTAGTTAGTTTGGTGTTCTAATCCCAGACTTGCCAACTGTGTGCGTGTGTGTGTCTGTTTGAGTGAGACAAGTACAATGCTTTGTAGAGTATGCTCTCTCTGTACAAATCACATGCCCACCTTTGTCAATCCTGCTGTTGTCACCCACCTAGGAATACACCTCTAGGAGTGCTGTAACCCAATATTTGCCGTAGTGCATGCCCTAAATGTGTATTGCTGCAGTGTGATGCAGTAGGTAGGAGTTCGAATACATGGCAAGTGTGTGTGTTTGGCTGTCAGAGCCTGTGTGGAGGTGGCTGTGAGTGTCTAACCACTGGACATGTTGGGAAGCAGATTTTTTAGTTTTCCTATATGGTGTCCGTCTTATGACACATTGGCCACCTCACGAGGAGTACAGATGTCAGTCAGCCATGGGACTGTCTTGGCAAGCCATACCTCTACATCTGGCAGAAGGCCTAATGAACAAAGTATGCTACCCTACTAGTACCCGGTATATGTCCTGCACCCATGTGTCATACACAAACACACTTGCCTAGGATATCCCGCTATGTTGCTAGTACCATGCACATTGATGACAGATAGTAGGCATGGTGTGATTGCAGTGGGCTGCAGAGGACATGGCACCCTGTACAGTGGTACAGTAGGCACATAATTGTGGACAATGTGCCTTCACTATGTTCCCCACTGGATGCCTGCAACATATGTGGTGCCATCAAATGTGATCCACAGAGGCCATACAATGCTGTACACATGTGCCCTGTATGGACCAATACCACTGACACCAGGGAATACCTGTATCATGCTATCAATGCATGTGCAGGGTCGACCTGCTGACTATAAGTAGGTTTTGCCACACCAGGCCAGTATTGGCATATCGGGGGATAACAGTCTGTGTACACAACATGCGCCTGCCAAATGAGGTACACCTATACATGTCACTGTACAGTATTGTGGGACATGCACATCCCAGGCAATGTCCATGTGAAGGACTATCAAACACAGACATGGCATGCAATGTAAAGCTATGGCCATACACAATGGTAACCAGGATGTCAGGGTAGTTCATGCAGTACCCATCTGTGTGGGACATTGCAGACACTACACCCCTGTACGACACTACATGCCATTGTCAGGTGACCTATGGGGTGCCATCAAATGTGATCCACAGAGGCCATACAACGCTGTACACATGTGCCCTGTATGGACCAATGCCACTGAAACCAGGGAATACCTGTATCATGCTATAAATGCAGGCGCAGGGTTGACCTGCTGACTATAAGCAGGTTTTGCCACACCGGGTCAGTATTGGCATATCGGGGGATAACAGTCTGTGTACACAACATGTGCCTGCCAAACCAGGTACACCTGTACATGTCACTGTACAGTATTGTGGAACATGCACATCCCAGGCAATGTCCATGTGAAGGACTAAAAAAAAAAAAAGCAAGAAGCATTGTTAGTAGCACAACAGATGCCAAGGATTACCCCTCACCCAGCCTTGTACAGCCATCTTGCACAGCCAACCACTACACACATGAAGCAATGCATACATGCATGTCAGTACTGGCACCTTGTGTCTGCATGTGGGTTATGATGCTCCCAACCACAGTCACTACTAGTATAACCCTCATTAGCATACCAACAGATGTCAAACACTTTCACAAGCCCTAGCCCATAGAACCTCCAGATATCCCCTGTGGTGCAGGTAGTCCTGTGCATTATGGCAGTGTGGCAAACTAAGTAGTTAGAGTGTGTATTTGTGGCCCTGGCAAAGAGTGTCAATGCGAGTCCATTAGAGAGTGTGGTTGTGGTGACAAAGGCATCCGTTTACGTGGACAGCCATATGGGCTACACTTAATGTATATCTACTATATCTCTGTTGCAGATGTCTCTCACCTAGACACATATATGTTCTTACAGCACAGCAACATGTCGGCTTTGTGGCACATGTAGTAAATTCATGAACATGTAATAGTAATGACTAGTCAGTCGGGGGTTTGACCCCTGTACTGTTAGGCATGTGGCAGACGATGCTTAGGGTTTAGTCTCCAAGCCTTTCACTGGTGTACTTTTTTTGTCCCTCCCACACACTCTCTGGTGGATGTGGAGGTGTACACCTGCTCAGCAGCAGCATGTGTATTGTAAGTGATGGACATGATCAGGTGATGGCCTCTGCACCTACTGCAGTCCTCCTCTAGCTGATTGCATGTGGAATAGCTGTAATGGTGTTCCCATAGCCATTCGCATGATAAACAAAGTACATTATCTAGGAACATCATGTTGGTGTTTGGCCATGACAGTCACTGTGAGTGGTACCTGGACGTGGTGTTTTGAAACAGAATCACAGATGATATATGGATGTTCCTCAAACATCATACACAGTGGGAAACAGCCTAAAGACAGGAGGGTGATGTGCCAGACATGACTACAGCATGTATGTGTAGCTATGCTGCATTGAGACTACTGCCTGTTTAGCATGTTGTGTGTGGTAATGGCTATTCTGCATGTTTTAAAACAGACATGACATGACGGACTCCCACCTGTAGGGCCATCTGTGGACTGGTCAGTGTGTGGAACCATTCGTTTCCTGTGTTGCACAATGAACACACATCTGTGCACAGCAGGAGCATAGTGTGAGGATTGCACAGTACATGGTGATAAGGATGTGTTACTGCCATTGCATCCCTGACTGGACATATGTCACATGAAACAGTGGTATGATAGACACTGTCTGGGGTTTCCAGTGACAAGCCAGTAATGGGCAACTGTTCATAGCTGCAGTCACATGTCTACTACACATTGTACAGATGTCATGCAGTATATATGCATGTGTTGTGCTCCCTCTGCAAATGTATACCATCTGTTGTGTTGGGTTGATGGTGATATCTATGCAGACTGTTGTAGGTAATCCTGAATGCTGTTGTCTATTACTAAGCCATAACTGAGTTTAAACTGCAACACCATAGGCTGTATGGGTTGGGAGGTCCTGGCAGAACCTCCCGTCTCACTTCAGCTGACCATGGCACCGGGCACCAGCACATCTGAGGCCCAGCCTTGGACCTCAACCTCTGTTGGCTTTGCACCATCTTCTGGTGGGACCACCACTGAGGATAGGGCATGTCCACCCTGGGAGCAGGGCCAGACAGGAACATGTCTACTGTCATGCAGTCCTGGACGTGGTGCGTTGGGGGCTGACTAAGGGGTTCCAAAGCCAGATACACATGCTCAAGGGCGGAGTGTCACATTTACAGGGTGAGGCTGCCCCTCCTGGACAGCCCCCCAGCACTGCCTCCTTTGCAGCTGTTTTGGTGCAGTGGCGGCTACCCATGGCTGGGGACCTCCATCCCACTGTTCCCATGGGCTTGTGAATGCCGAACACCCATCCCTGTCTGACATTTATCCCCTCACATGTGTCATATACCGACCCTGTATGCTGTCTTGTCTGTGATCCTACCCTACCTATTCTCCACGGGCATACCTACTCTCCTTTCCCCACATCCCACTCTCACCTTACGAAAACATAAGGCCAATCGGTTCCTAGCACAACATCTGCCCTATACATAGCTGTCCATTTCACACATGTGCCCACTGGACACATGTAACCCTTGTAATATGCATCACAACATACTCCTGTTATCCTCACCTCTGTCCCTCAGGCGCACGATCCTGGTATGCACATCACTCCTAAATGGTCGAGGTATACATGATGTGGATGACCCCATTGTACACATAACATTACCGGTCCCTCTATGGTTACCCCATTTACCTTTATCATGCTATTGATGTTGCACACAGCACCTTGCAAGAGTACTGTTCTCACATAATGATTGGACAGGTACTGTTGTGTTAATGTACATTACATGCACAGAGTGATGCATATGGCCAATGTACAACTGTTTGCGTGTATGAATGACACATGTCTGTCTGAGGGAGTCTTGATATTACATAGGACAACACCATTACATAATACAGGCATTGCTGGTGTTTCCCTTTTCATTCATTTGTAATGCTTTGTTGCCACATGGTATGTTCCTGATATCTCTCTCTCTCTCTCTCTCTCTCTCTCTCTATATATATATATATATATATATATATATATATATATATATATATATGTACCTATATGCTGGACGTAAACACTCACACATACATCTACATGATGGGATACATTCCTATACTTTTGAATGACTGTGCTGTATGATATGTTTGTAGTAATGTCTGATGTCTGTATATCTGCCATGGTGTATTGGTAAATAACATTAGCTGTGTGTGCAGGGTCCTGGTTCTGAGTCTTGCAGAGGCCATTTATTTTGATGCAGGGCAGAACAAGGCCATTGCATAGGGAGGGATTAAGGCACATTAAAGCAGTTGTGAGCCGGTGTGTGTGGGTTTGTGGGTTTGTTAAGCAATGCTAACCTCTGGTTACAGCTTCTTACACTCGGTTAGCCTCTACATTGCTTTGCCAGTGTAATACTCGCATACTGGTAGCCAAACAGGCTTACACCCGCTCGCTCCCGCACTTGCAAATGCACCGATATTGGTGCTTGCATGTGACACTCACACCCCTGGGTGAGAGCGAGGACCACAATATTACCTTGTGATGCCTATTACATCGGATTACATGCCTACAGTATCGGGAATGGCTGCTCATTAGGCGACGGCATGCCATTCGACTGTACGGAATTGACAGCCTGTCCAGTGTTTTATTCATATTATTTGTGTGTTCCTCTTCAATCTGCACCTGTCTGGCTGATACATGGGAACTGAGACTCTTAATACAGACAAGTAATTGGGTTTTGGGACCCACATCCATCAGCCGAGTCATGCTGCTGCATACCTATTATTCTATCATCTTTCTAAGGTAGTCAGCAGAATATGTGCTTTCTGTCCCTATCAGACCTCTCATACCAATGGGGAAAAATGAAGACTGAATCAGGGACACTGCAGAACAACATCAGGGACAAATTTAAAATGTTGGTGCTATTAACCTGACACATTGACAGACCCAGAGTATAAGTATTCATACACATTGTCTGAGGTACATGCTGTTTATGACTCTTAATTGTTGTCGTTATTCATTATGTGTAATCCACCACCTTTCCTCCTAATATCACTTGTTCTAGGAGGGTTTAGGTGGGACAGAGTTAGATTCTGAGTCGTAATCAGAGAAGTCCCTGGTAATCGGGGACAGTTCAATGGTATGGACCCTATGTGTTCCCCCAATGGCTTACGGACTATCCAGTGGATGCGCTCGTAGGGGTTGGGAGGTATGGGCGTCAGCTATGCCGACATCGGAATATTACTTACATCCACAGGGCGGTCCTAATACGGCTCTGCCAGCCAACACCTGCATGCCTAGGCCCATAATCGCATACCCATAGTTCCCCCACCTGCCCATCCTCTACAGCACTCATCCTTACTGTGGGTGCAGGTGGGGTATAAACACACCACTACACACTGCCCACTCTCCCCATGTCGGAACACATGTGGTACATTATGTTGAGCCATGTGTTATCAGGCTTGCACAACCTACTGGTCCATGTACATCTATAGCCTGGTTTGATAAATCATTACCGGGACTGGCTCCGATCATTAATTTTTGGTGTCCCACAGGGGACATCGATGTCTGTGTTTCAACTGTAGACCTTACAGGTCTCTCCCACTGGAAGTATCCTGACGGTGGTCTGGGAAGCAGTGGTGTGTTTACCTTTATTGTGTGTCTGTATGTCTCACCGGCCTAGCTGGGGGTTGGGGGGGGGGGGTGGGGGGTAATGCTACGTGCTACACGTTTGTTTATTGGACCTCCCACCACCATATGCATGGCCTGTGAACATATGTTAGTCATAACTGCTGTATCATATCCTAGCTATATACATGTGTATCTTTACTGTAACATATATATATATATATATATATATATATATATATATATATATATATATATATATATATTTACATTAATATATACAGATATATCTGCATATGTATGCATACATGTATATTTATATCTTGCTGTATAAATATATATATATCTGTATATATATATATATATATATATATATATATATATATATATATATATATATATATGGGTCTATGGCTGTCTGCATATGTATATATTTATATGTGGGTATATATCTGTAGTCTTTCTCTGTATGTATACATTCATACTATGGTGAGGGAGAGGCATATCTCTATGTCGCTATGGGTATATACACACACACATAGCTCTACATATATACGTCTACATCTGGTTATTCCTTTCCTTGCCATATAGATTACACTTTGCTTTAGTGGGTCTCGCAGTGGGTGTGGCTGCTCGTTGGGTAACATCTCTGCCCAATGAACACATGTGCTTGCATCCCTAGGGCTGTCCATATTGGCCAACATCAGCCAACACCTGCACAACTAGTCCCATAAGTAGCTACCCATAGTTCCCCCACCCTCGCCTCCTCAACAGCACTCATCCTTACTCTGGGACCTGGTCTGTTCTGGACACACCACTACATGCTGCCCACTCTCCACTTCACAGGACCAATTTCATACAATTGTCTCGGCCCATGGGTCTTCAGGGTTACACACCCTTGTATTCCAAGTCTGTATACACCGCAGACAAAATGGCCGGTCTATCACCTTCTTTTGGTTTGAGGAATTTTTGGGGTGTCCAGCAAGGGATGCTCCAGTCTGTGTTCCATGATTAGAATCCATGGGTGCACTGTGTACCCCCGGTTGTATCCTGCCTGTGGTCTGGGGAGCAGTGGACACTTTACATTGATTGTGTGTATGTTTCCCGTGTCTGGCTGTGGGAGGGGGGGTGGAAGGGCATGCTGCATGTTTCATGTTTCTTGCCTGGGCTCCTCACTTTCATTGGCATAGCCTGTGAACAAATGTCATTCCTGTGTGCTGTTTCCTATCATAGCTGTATATCTGTGCATATCTACACACACACACACACACACACACACACACACACACACACACACACACACATATTTAGATAGAT
>NC_056749.1:825349094-825366594 GCF_019279795.1 Protopterus annectens | reverse complement strand
ATCTTTGATAAATATGGATACTCCCCTTCCTTTTGTGGTTTGGTCCGAGTTTTGGGGCCGGAAAGCATAGTATGAAGTATAGCCTGGTAGTGCTGGGGTGCTCTCGGGAGCCTTAAACCAGGTTTCTGTTACTGCACAGATATCAATATTCTCCATACTGAGGAGTGTCTCGAGTGTGTGCATCTTGAGGTTTAGATTTCTGGCGTTGAGCAGCATTACCCTTAGTTTTTTTTTCTTTGTGTTGTCTATGGGGGTGGGTTTGTCTTTTGAGCCTTGCCTAAAAAAGGCACTATGGGGGAGGCAAGAGCCTTAGCCAGTATTCGAAAACCCAGGGGTGACAGGTGTAAGCCATCCCTAGCGAATCAACGTGGCTTGTCGAGCATGTCATCCCAGGCTGACAGACACTGGATCCCCATTGAATGACACCAATACTTTAGCCAATTGTTAAAATTGATCATTTTGTCTTTATACTGTGGCATCATTATTGGTGAGGGTAAGATGCTACTCAAGGTCAGGGTCATACCGACCTGGGCTACATGATCAAAGAGCTCCTGTACGTCTTTTTTCATGTAGTCCAGGGAGGTACGTCTCAGGTCATTCACACCAGCATGGACAATGACAGAGTCATACTTGTACTTGCTTTGGAGTGACCCGAGTGCTTGTGTTATGTGGCGGATCCTGGCACCCTACAGGCAGCTTACAGTGACCTTCTCCTTGTTCAGCCTGGTGAGTGGGACGTCAGTGTGTCTGACAATAGAGTCACCTATTACAAGTGTATTAGGTGTGTTGTTTAGCCTTAAGGGCTGTGACTGTGTGGCACACTGACTTTGTGAGCTATGTGCTACATGGATATTGTTTCATGGTAGGTGTTGCTTGGATGTCTGCTTTGGAGGTCTCTGCTGCTTAGGCAGATTTTTATTTAGAGCCTCCGAGTATGTTTTTGTGTGTTTATGTGTTTGGTTTGCTGATGCGATAGGTCTATGTGAGACTGAATTTGTGGTGTGTATGGTTACCTTCTCCTCCTGACAGGCTGTGCCAGTACTGGGTTGAGAGAGCTTAGCCTCCAGTTAGCTATATAGTTGCATCTCTCACATATATTTGAGCTTGTTGGGAGGAGGAGAGGGTGGTCTGTATACATAAGGCAGTTGTAACATTGCCTCAAGATTCCCAGATTCACCAGCTGGACTGGAGAGTAAACTCAAAACTGACCTTTGGACATGCCTGAATAATATAGGGAACTACTTATTGACTGATCAGAAAGAACCAATAGGGAGCAAGTGCTTTGAAGGAGTATAAGAGGATCTAGTGCTTCAGTTTGTGTTTACCTATGAGATTACTTATACGAGCAAGTGCAGGGCTTTAGAATGAGAATAGAGAGCTTAATTTGAGATTTAGAGCAGTTCTAAGGGGAAAAAGTGAAGAGTAGTCTTTGTGGAGCCGGGAATAGTTTAAGCTTGTTTAAGCTGCGCTGCCCGACGCTGCTCTGTGCGCAAGACCACACTAAAAGAGGGTTGCAGGGTTTTAAGAGATAGAGATCAAGATGTTTAGAATTGACCCAAAATGGCCAATAAAACTACAGTTTCTAGGCAGTAACAACTCCTACAGGGACAGGCAGGCTGTTCAGTGTTAACCACTGCCACTGGTGAACACAGAGACTTCCCTTTAGTCCAAGCAAGCACTGGCCTCCAAGAAACTTACAAACAGTTCAGAACAGCAAATCTGTAACTGAACTTTCTTAAATTTCAGAAAGTGGGAAAAAAGCAAGATTTTTTGTTTTTTTTTCTTTTTTGTTTTAGTTTAAAGGTAGCAGAGATACACAAGTAGCAAAATAATCACAACAGTGCAATAAATGACCGCACACTTGAGTGCTAGGCCAAAGTCAGGTAAAATGCAGTTTTAAGAGAAAAAACGATTTTAAATTAAGTGCAACACAGAAAATGCAGTAAACAGGCTCAAGATGTGTTCTAAATACTGTTTCTAATACAGATATAAATGTTAGCAAGCTGGAAAATGCCGAAAAGTAGGCGGCAAAGCAATAATTCTTAACAAAAAGTAGAAGAAAATACTTAAAATCTCAAAAGTGGCTCCTTTCTCCTCTCAGCGTTTTCTCCCCTTGGTAGGTGCTTCAGCAACAACTAACAAGCCTGGAAAGACGCCAAAACCATGAGGCAGCAAGGTTTTAAGAGATAGAGATCAAGAAGTTTAGAATTGACCCAAAATGGCCAATAAAACTACAGCTTCTAGGCAGTAACCACTCCTACAGGGACAGGCAGGCTGTTCAGTGTTAACCACTGCCACTGGTGAACGCAGACACTTCCCTTTAGTCCAAGCAAGTACTGGCCTCCAAGAAACTTACAAACAGTTCAGAACAGCAAATCTGTAACTGAACTTTCTTAAATTTCAGAAAGTGGGAAAAAAGCAAGATTTTTTTTTTCTTTTTTGTTTTAGTTTAAAGGTAGCAGAGGTACACAAGTAGCAAAATAATCACAACAGTGCAATAAATGACCCCACACTTGAGTGATAGGCCAAAGTCAGGTAAAATACAGTTTTAAGAGAAAAAAAAAGATTTTAAATTAAGTGCAACACAGGAAATGCAGTAAACAGGCTCTAGATGTGTTCTAAATACTGTTTCTAATACAGATATAAACGTTAGCAATTTGGAAAACGCCGAAAAGTAGGCGGCAAACCAGTAATTCTTATCAAAAAGTAGAAGAAAATACTTAAAATCTCAAGAGTGGCTCCTTTCTCCTCTCAGCGTTTTCTCCCCTTGGTAGGTGCTTCAGCAACAACTAACAAGCCTGGAAAGACGCCAAAACCACAAGGCAGCAGGGTTTTAAGAGATAGAGATCAAGGTGTTTAGAATTGACCCAAAATGGCCAATAAAACTACAGCTTCTAGGCAGTAACCACTCCTACAGAGACATGCAGGTTGTTCAGTGTTAACCACTGCCACTGGTGAACACAGAGACTTCTCTTTAGTTCAAGCAAGCACTGGCCTCCAAGAAACTTACAAACAGTTCAGAACAGCAAATCTGTAACTGAACTTTCTTAAATTTCAGAAAGTGGGAAAAAAGCAAGATTTTTTTTTCTTTTTTCTTTTAGTTTAAAGGTAGCAGATATACACAAGTAGCATAATAATTACAACAGTGCAATAAATGACCCCACACTTGAGTGCTAGGCCAAAGTTAGGTAAAATGCAGTTTTAAGAGAAAAAACAATTTTAAATTAAGTGCAACACAGGAAATGCAGTAAACAGGCTCTAGATGTGTTCTAAATATTGTTTCTAATACAGATATAAACTTTAGCAAGCTGGGAAAAAATATATATATATGTGTGTGTGTGTGTGTGTGTGTGTGTGTGTGTGTGTGTGTGTGTGTGTGTGTGTGTGTGTGTGTGTGTGTATGTGTGTGTGTGCATGTGTGTATATATATATATATATATATATATATATATATATATATATATATATATATATATACATATATGATGAATGAACGTCGTAACAATAAAGCATAGACAAGGGATGAGAAGGGAATCAATATATATATATATAGTGCAACTGTACATACTCCTGTACATTTCCTATGCTGGGCGCTGCTTACACCCGCGAAGCGCACTCGCATATGCTTACTGTTTGCTATATATGTTTACTGCCGCTTATTTGTGCTTACTTGTGCCTTATTCATTATGACAGTACCCCTTTGGTTGAAATGATCTGATTAAAAATCCCATGCGATACTCACGTTCACTTTTACATGTTATGTCGGTTTTACAGCAGGACGACATTCATTCCACATGGAAAACGATATGTGCTATAGTCAAACTTGAACCGTGAATGCCTATTTGTTAGGTAGATGCTCTGACCACTACACTATCGGTATGCTGCTTCATTTATATGTCTACCCATGGTTCATAGTTATCCGAACACATGCATCAACACGTCACTAACACAGCAGGCATCCATTCTCCAGTTAGGAAAACCGCACCACTACAAATGCACCATCCCCTACTGCTCTGGACCCATCCCGCATGTTGACTCACTCCAAGTATATTCCGACTTCCCAAGCCTATAGTCCTGGCACATACGTTCATATGATGGTCAGGATGTTCATTTGGTTTTAGGCTTGTCTGACTGGGACCGGGACTGCCCTGTACCCATTTGAAAGTCAGACTTACCATGTGGACAGACTTAGTTCCACTGTTAGCATCCTACCTGTAGTTAGAGACGCAGGGGGTTTGCTCACCTCTGGCCAGTTTGATATGTTAAGCACTAGATAATACGGGTGTTCCACTGCTGTTTTCCTTCACATTTGTTATGAATGCTTTCTTGGGCCCATGTTCGTTCTGTAGCTATGTATATATATATATATATATATATATATATATATATATATATATATATATATATATATATATATGTGTGTGTGTGTGTGTGTGTGTGTGTGTGTGTGTGTGTGTGTGTGTGTGCACGTACGCATGCATATACATCTACATGATTAATTACATACTGTTGAATGACTGCGCTGTCTGCTATGTTTGTGATAACATCAAAGTTAGGTGTAACTGCCATAACTTAGTGGTAAATCACATTGATTGTGATGTGTAGCGTCCCAGCGTCGAGCCTGGCCAAGGCAGTTTATTGTGTTGCTGGGCAGATCAAGGGCCGTTGGACAAAGAGTGAGTACAACACTTTTTAGCAATGGTTTTCCATTTAACCGCTGTTTCCCGTCACGCAAACACCTTCTGCATTCTTACTGTGAAACGTCACCCCAGTTCACATTTCAATGGTATTATATCGTTATACAGCATAAAATTAGCAATATATGCTTGTATACGGATTACACATCATAAATGGTGTGTGCTGCAGTTGAACCGGCAACATCTGCTCGATAGGCAGATGCTCTAACCACTACACTATTGCTGTGCTGCTTCATTTGCATGTATATCCATAGTTCACAGTTACCAGAACAAACACAGCAAAACATCACTAACACAGCAGTCATCCATTCTCTGGTCAGAAATAAACCACACCACTACACATGCGCCACTCCCTACTGCTCTAGACACGTATGTTGGCTCACTCCAAGTATATTCAGACTTCCCAAGCTTATAGTCCTGGGACATACATTCATATAATGGTCAGAGTGTTTAATTAGTCTTCTGGTTTCCGGCTTGTCCGAATGGTGACTTAGCACGTGGACAAAGTTAGTTCCACTGTTAGCATCCTACCTGTGGTTGGAGATGCAGGAGGTTTGCTCACCTCTCAGCAGCTTGATATGACAGCACTAAATACTATGCAGTGTTCCGCTGCTGTTTCCCTTCATATTCATTATCACTGCTTTCTTGTGACAATGTTCATTCTTCATGGATATATATATATATATATATATATATATATATATATATATATATATATATATATAGGTTCATAGGTAGGTAATAGGCTATTGGCCCTAGGGCCTATACAAGCCTAGCCAAAAATGTACCCTGGCTTTCGCCTCCCAAGAAAATTATTTTCCTGTGCCCCTGTCAAGAAGAACCACAGAAGTGATCCCCGGGGTGAATTTCCTATTACCCATCCAGTCATCAAGATTTTTCTTGAAGAGTGCTAATGAGGAGCTTTGTTTGACATAGATAGGTAGTCTGTTCCAGAGTATGGGAAGTCTCTGGGACAGGAATCTATCCCTCCAGCATGTTCTGTTTATTGTGGTGACAAGGTTTAGGTCCCTAGAGCGTGTAGCTTGGAGGGATTGGGATTTCTTTAAGAGGAGCATGTCCAACAGCTCTGGGTTTGACATAGCTTTGTATGTTAGGCAGAGATCGCCTCTTTGTACGCGATATGCGATGGAGTAAAGCAGGAGTTTTTTGAGACGGTCTGCGTAAGGCATCTGTTTGAGGCCAATAATCCTCTTTGTGAGGTATTTTTGCAGCCATTCCAGTTGTTGTAGATGTATATATATATATATATATATATATATATCTGCCAGTCTGTACATGCACATGCATATACACCTACATGCTTATTTACATTTCCCATACTGTTGAATGACCACCACTTACCGTCGTGCATACCCGCTTATGTCTGCTTTAAAGTGCCTTAATCACCCTATATCCGACTGCCATTATTCTGGGCATCATATAAAATTAGCAGCCCTTGCATGGCTTGGACCCGGGAACAGGAACACCATAGTCACTGGTTTTACCACTAAACCATCCGTGATATATTTTGTAAGGATGGTAGTTAGGATATATGACTTTACTACAGGCATTCCACAGTACTGGCAACAAATGTGACAGTCGGTTGATGTACATATGTATTAGTACATGTTACAGTTCATATGTTTCTGAGAGGCATATGTATACATTTGCAAGTATACATATTTATGAATAGGACACATACTTGACAACTACTTATATGCATGTATGTGTGATGTGTAGCTATGCGAATATAAGTATGTACATTTATCGATATATGACTACATATCTGGAGTTATACATGGCCATGTATATGAACAACCGCATACGGGAGGTATCTGTACCATTTGTATGCAGAGCTTGTGTGCATCATTACGACGAGGAACCTGGACGGGGTATACAATTTGTGGACATGTACTGTTTGGAAGATGGCTATGGGGAAGCTTCATGGGAACATGTGAAAGGTATATATTCCGGATAATGCACGTGGGGAGACGTGCATCACAGTCAGGTGTTTAATCCCAGGTTGTAGGTTCTGCAGGACCAGATGGAGGGTTGTGGACAAGTACTGCTAATCTGGCTTGTGCCTGGATGTCAACAGGGGTGGACATAGTGTTATACCACAAAGTCTAATCTTGAGAACAAACACTTATCCCATGAGGGATGTCCAAAAATTGTGGACGACGAACCCCATTCTTCTGGTTATTTGAAAATGTGGTAGGGTTATGCATGCATGGGATACCTAGTTTGCAAGCCTGAGACTGCCTAGGGTGAGACTGCCTACTAGATCTGGGTAGTGGGCACTATGTGCAGATATGGCTGTTTCAAGCTAGCAGCCCGAGTATGGGTGGTTTTGGTGGACGTTCAGCAAGGGGGGGGGGGTGCTGTGGAGGGGAGGATGTGTATTCAGTTAGGTATCCAGGTGTGTTGGGGTTGGATGGCCCAGTTCAGGCCAGACCATTATGTGGGTGTGAGCAGGTAAAGTTTCTGTACATGTGTATCGCACATTTTAATGTTCATATGTTTGTGGGACTGTGTTCTGCAGCATGGCCTGTCAGGGTGTATTGCGGATGTGAATGTATGTTCTTTGGTTTCCTTTCTGAGTCACCCACTGCTCCCTCGTACACCTCCAGTTCACCTATTGTACATCCAACCCAGTCTCCCCTTGGTGAATTATTACAATACCCGTCACCCCCCCCACCCAAATTCCACAAACGCAACATCGATCCCTTCTCTGGTTGAAGGCCCATGGCACAGACAGCAGTACACATTGTGTACTCTACATATCTCTGGTACCAATATGGTTGTGAGGACAACCCTAGCATATTTGATCTTCCACATGCTGTACTTCACGCACATAGGTACACGCAAATACTTATCTTTCATGACATGGTAGGTAGACCCGGGTAATACCCATTCATCTTTGGGCCATCCAGACAAGGATGACTTGGACCGCAAATGGGCAGATATTGAGCGAATGCTCTGACCATTGGTAGGGTTGCCACCTTTTCAAATGGCCAAAGTGGGACATTTTGGGGACACACATCAGATTTTACAGGCCGACACATACCCATGGACAGTACAAAGGATAGAACTTTACTTTTTTGCCTAAATAAAAGCTTATTCTTGTAGCAGTTTAGTTGCTTATTCTGTTTCTTGTAACATTTAGGTATTTCAGATACAGAAATAACTATTTTATGCAACTATTACATAAAATATGGGACGTAATTATGTCGTACAATTGCAGGACATTTGCCATTTTTATTATTTTTGGTAAGGACACAACTGCCCAGAGAGGGACTGTCTCTCAAAAAGTGAAACAGGTGGTAACCCTAAGCATTGGGCTAGGCTTAGCAAAGGGCAGCAGTGCACAAACATGCTGTGTTTTGCTTCCACTTGGTGTAACAATCAACACTACAATGAAATACGGGTATGGTTTTAAATGTCATTGTTCGAGGGACGGGGGCTCAATATTCAGCTATGTGCTTTTGTGTTTATTTTTTTATTTTGGTGTTCGTGGAACTCTCTTGTATGGTTTGCATACATTTCAGTATCCACAGACACTGACAGGAGTGATTACTATTACAGGCAGGCTGTACTAGTCAGCATTTTAGGTTGCACATCTGCAGCCGACATGTTCACGCCTCCATGCAGCACTTAGACATGTCCCCTACACTCGTGCACTTTTCTTGTGCACGTGGACGTTGCGGCAGCGCACCTTCATTGATATGCATATGGTGCTGCTGCACCATCTCTATGCCACACAGTCGACGCAAGGCTAACGCTGTCCTTGCGCCGAGCTTCATGAATCCTGGGGAATGTCTTTCCAAAGATTTTAATCTTAATAAATATTTAAGGAACATGACACATTTAAACCTGGGTACATATAAGCATTGGTTAGGATTTGTCACCATAATTCTCTTTGCTCCAATAATAATTGCCATGGCCCACCTCTAATACTTTCTTTAACCTACTTTATCACAAGAAATAAGAAGTAATGCCCAGGAAATTCAATTACATGCTTTGCTAATGCATTATTACAATCTTGCTAAATTTGTTGCTTCAATTGTCTTTTGGTTTTTCCTATATAAAACCGTGGACAGCTTTGGCACTCATCTAAATAAACCACTCCTGGGCTGTTGCAATTATATCTATCACTAATGGAATAGGTAGCATTTCTTATTGTAAACCTGATTGAAGTTTTAATAAACTTGCAATAATTGCAACATCCACAAAGCAGGTTAAAGAAAGCATTAGAGGTGGGCCATGGCAATTATTATTGGAGAAAAGAGAATTATGGTGGCAAGTCCATCACACACAATGTTGTGGACTTACACCTCTAAGTGTACCTATAGGGTAAGTTGCCCATCATTGCATCACTGCATCTGCTATGCTACTCAGATGGTTTGTATTGATATATATTATTATGAGGCTACATGTGGGCCTAGCTGTCATACCATCACAGACTCTGACATCTGGCCAGGCCCATATATGACAGTCAGACGAAGGCCCACACATGGGGACAGGGTGTTAATACTGTTCTAACAAACATAGACAGTTAGGGGACCAGTTTGGTTTAGCTTGCGTTCTGTTATGGGTATGATGTCTGCTTCTCCACTGTCTGCCATTGGTGTTTTGACATGACATTTTCTTGTTTTGCAAATAGTTGGTAGGCAAATGCAATGTTAGAACAAGCAGAACAGATATACAAGGCATACTTGTGCTCCTTCTGTGACAACCTGTCATTGCAGGGGTATGGCTGTTGGCCAGTGACATGTTGTCAGTGCTGACACAGAAAGGTGACAGCCTTTTATAAACTGGAAGTACACTGACCTTCAGGTACCTGCTGTCCTATTAGGCACCATACCTCCCGACTATTTAAGCCAGACATCTTGACAAAGCCATAAGTAATTTGGGGACAAAAGGCTTACATATGGGGATCATTATTAACTATTGGCCTTACAAACCTAGAAAGGTGATACAATAACAGGTTTTGCATTAGCATGCATTTTCCTAAAGGGTATGACATTTAAAACTACAATCTGTCATTATTTTCTGACCTTAGTCTTATTTGATTTACCAATGAATTGGCAGACAACCACTATTTCATGATATACAGACCACAGATATGATGCAAACCGCTGGACATTCTGCAATAGGTCTGTACAGTTGAGAGGTATGGTAGGCACTGTGTAGGTTATTCCAAGCTGTGCACTGTCCATATGTGTGCCCCCCTGTCCATGACGTGTCCAGCTTTCATGCAGTAACAGATATTGAGATCTGGACAGTGTGTACAACCCCTACCATAGTTGTAGCTGACATACAAAATAGTTGGCACTGCAGTTCTTGGAACATGACCATGTCAACCACAGTACCGTACCTAGGCCACTAAGACACAACAGCTGGGAGTAGGTGCTGGCCACATCCTGACAGTATTAACCACACATATACATAGCTCATTGGCCCCTGCATATTGTGGACATGCAACACGTTATCATGTAGATTGGGACAGACCTGGCAATGTGTGCTCTGCTGCTATTTCCCTACAGACATACATGTTACTGCATTTCTATGGGAATATGGGTGTGGGGGGCACACCTGTCAACTCTACACATTTGCACAGACTGTGCTGATATTTGCTTTGCATTTTGGTTCCATTTTGCATAGCATTGTGCCCAATCTTGGAGACTACAGGAATATCACTAAAGACCACAGGTCAGATTGTAATGGCATACATTTGAGTTTCAGACTTCTTACCCTTCAGAGCCTTACTGCAACTGCAAGACCTGCAGTAATATTACTGTGTATGTCTGTAGGGAGGTATTTCATCATTGTCACCATTTGTGTGCCTTTGCCAGACATTTTGTTATGGCTTTCTATGGCTGACATGCTGGGTGAGGCTGAGGGGTGATATGGGACCCCCACATTCACATCCATGCATGTGACCAATGACCCCCTTGTTAGTTGGCTCCCCACATATACTGGAGTGGGATTTGTCACCTTGGGTACTATTGCATAGTGTGGGGAAGCCAGTATTGGGCAAACATTTCCTGGTGTCTCACATAGCTGTCAGTTGTCTGCTGCTATCCCAGTAGGCCACCCCATTCCCTTGCATGCATGCAGCAATACCATAGCTATGCTACCAGAACAAACTACTCCATTCATTTATTAAGGAGACTGACTTACCTTGTGCCTGCAGCAGTTGTGAGGACTGTGCTTGAGGGCTGCCTATGTTGGATGCACTCAATATACTGCCTATACATGGTAAAGTACAGTTAGTGTAATGTGTGTGGCATCCATTTTACTGTGTGTGTGAGTCAGAGAAAGAAGTGTCAGTTCTTGGGTCCCTAAAGTGTTAGTGTGTGTGCTATGCATTGCCTCTTTGCCAAGGCCAGGGCATACTGGTCAGCCCTCCATCTGCCTACAGGAGAAGGCTCAGGGGGTTCCTCCTCCGAGTCCCTCTTTGCCTGTAGGGACCTTGGCAATGGTGGGAGGGGGGGGTTGTGTGGCCCTTCCCTGTGCTGTTCCTGCCACAGCTGTTTCTGTAGGATCATATTGTGTAACATTGCACATACTATGAACATGTTTGCACATGTGGCTGGAGAGTACTACAGGGCTCCACCACATATGTCAAGGCAGTGGAACCGTGACTTGAGCATCCCAAACACATGCTCTGTATTGATCCTGGTTTGTGCGTGTGCCTCATTATGGCAGTCTTGAGTGCATGTGTATGCATTTCGGATGGGTGTCATCATCCACAGCTCCAGTGCATAGCCAGGATCCCCCACCAGATGGCCTGGTACAGTTGTGAGGAATGCCAGATGTGGGAGACGTGATAGCATCCAGGGCTGCCAGCACAAACATTAATGATAATGCCCTGGGCATTGCACATGACCTGGCAGTTGATGAAGTGAAAGCCCTTGTGGTTTATGTAGACCATACCCTCTTCATCAGGTGGTGCTTTGATGTGGATGTGCATGCAGTCTATGGCATCCAGTATCTCCAGGTAGTCTGCTACATGGTGGAAGAGGCGCATATTGCTGGTCCTCTCCTTAGGGATACTGGGGAAGTAAATGTGCTCACCGGCATGTGGTAGCATGGCATCCAGGAACTGGTGGAGTACCCTGCATGCAGATGCCTGTGAAACCCACATGATATCCCCAGTAGGTCTTTGGAAAGTACCTGTAGCTAGTATTCTTAAGGCTCCACATAACTTGGTATCCAATGGGATAGGTTCCCCTCTGTTGTCTCTGGGTCTGAGGTGAGGCCGGCACAGCTTGACTAGTTGCTAAAGTATGTCCCTGTCCACCCTGTAGCACTCTAGTATCTCCAGATCATGTAACCCCTGGCAGGTTATCCTGGGTCTGAACACTCTTCTCCTCCTCCTCAGTGTGGGGTGGTTGCCAGCATTTTCCTCCTCACCACCCTCAGCCTCTAGCACATACTGATGTATCAAGGTGACAGCAGCCCCTAACATTTTGTCAGTTAAAATTCCCCCTAGTGTGTACACCAATGGTGCAGCGTTTGTGAGAAAAAACAGACTGAAATGTGTTTGCATAGTTTATACTGTTGTGCTGCAGATGCTGCCTGTGTGATTGGTTGACTATGATACATTCCACCTACCAGCTATATTATTTGTACTTGAGTGCCTTTATTCTGCTATTTCCCCTTTTTTCTCTTTCCATTTCCACCCTTTCTAAGCCCTGTGGTGTGCCGGGCACACCCACTGCTCAAATGTAAACACGTCTGCTGATTTCTGTTGTTTTTTTTTTGTCTTGTTTCCCTTGTGTTTAAGCCTTGTGGCACACCGCACAAACCCCTGCAGCTATATGAGACAGTTTTTAGCAGACAGGACCCTCCCAGGGACGTGAACACTCTCAGCATTTCATGAACTTGCTCAGACACACCTCCTTGCTTAGCTGTGCTTAGCTAAGCACAAATAGCGGCAGTGGAGCTCCAATGTGCTTACACCAAGCATGACACACACCCTTTTATCAGCTGCTTCTCCTGCTTACACTGCAGCATTATAGCTCCGACACGGTTAGGTGCAGGCGGACATGGTCCCCTGTTTTGCTATTCAGTAAATTTAGCTCATTTGCATACCCCACTGCCTTAGCCCCTTGTTACACTACTACACTGGAGACTCTGTCCTTAGCTACCAGTGCTACCTGTTATTGTTTTGTTTCTGCATGCTACCTACTATAATGGGAAAATACAGGTTTCACCTAAAATTGTCTTTTTACATTTTTTTTCTTATTTTCTGCATGGTCTTGATTGCATGCTGCTACGCTTAAATGGCAGAAATTGCACAAAAAAACTTTGATTTTCATTATTTTGCAACTGGTTTCCATGCCGATGGCCATATTTGTAGCCATTGGTATGCCGAATAGTCATAACACATGCTTTACTTTGAGATGTCATGCCACCGTTTTAATTTTTGCAGAAATGTACACAGTTATTAACCAAATACATTTCTGCAACCGACACTGCTCTGACATGGATGCCTGCCTGCTTACTGAATTGCTAATTCACCTCATGTGCATGTTTTTTACCTGCAAATGAGGTAATTTGCATTATTCAGTGTTGTCTGTGCCAGAATAATGCTGGCAGGCTCATGCACGCCCCCAGCCTTGTTTACTGGATCGCTCAGCGGCCATATTCCGTGCCAAAGCTGCTTCACTATTCTGGCATGGTGAAATTGCTTTATTGAATGCTGGGGTTTATTTCTGACATTCATTTCATAATGTCTAAAATCATCAAAAGCTTTGGCTGAGTTGTATCAATTTCTGAATGAGGCCTGTGTGGGTAGAAAAATGGCTTGAAGGTTTTAGAGTAATTAGTCAGAGAGCCTATTTTAGATCAATGGGCCCTAAAGATGAAGTAGGTCAAATTATGAAATATGACTCGGTAAAGAATCTGTTAAGATGTGAAATTTACTTTCTGAATTTATGCTTTTATGGGAAAAATATGTGTGTGCTGTGAATACTTCTAAATAGCATGCCTTTTTGAAAGTATTAAATTATACAACACACATTTCCTTTTATATGCATTTAGTCTGCATACCAGAGACTAGCGACTGCAGCAATATTATTTGTATATTTGAAAATAAGCTCAACACTGAATGCAGGAATGCATATTAAATATTGTTTTAACACATGCAGAGAATGAAATACAACGAAAGATCCCACCATCCTGGTACACTGTTTGGCAATAAGTTATTTGAAGCATTTCCTAGGACATCAGTAAAATAAATATGGAGTACAACTGCTCTGTGTTAATGAGATTGGTTAGAATTCCAGCAAGCCTCTTTCATTAATTTATAATTTCTTGCATTTCTTCATTATGCAATAGCTAATTTATTCAGTTCAAATTTGTTGACGTGTTAGTGGTTACCACAGAACTAAGTCACTGCAAGGCAGGCAAACATAGCCTGAAATGACAATTAACCTACAGCTTGTCTTCAGAAAGGTGGACAGTGGGAATTTGTAAACCCCCACATGGACATCAAGATAAAATGGTGATCCACACAAATGACATGCCACCAAAAATTTAAAAATGATAAGAGCTTTGAAACAGAAATGTTAACTGATGAACTACTGAGTCACTGAGGTTGATATTCAGATAATATTTTACCTTAAGAACATTTTACATACAGACATCGGTTCAACTTGGTAGTTTTGTAAACAACTTTATTAATAACCAAAATTTCAAACAATTTTGCCCTATCATGTAGAGTGAATGAATCCTGGGAATCACCCAGGCAGCATGAGCTGGATTAGTTGCTCTGGCCCTGGAGAGGGTAGCAGATACTGGCTAATGCAAGCACACCTACCCTGGGTAAGGGATGGTAACCCAGTGTTTGTTCAACAGTGTGCAAGCACAGGCTTGTGTCAGAAATAATTTTTATTAAAAAAAAAAAAAAAAAAAAAAAAAAAGCTAAAAAAAACACTCAATGATGTTAGTGATATAATGCAAATGTATCTTTTGTGCTTTTATCCAGAGTTTAAACAAGAACTTCAAAATGCATAATAAACACACCACACCCTTTGAATAAAATACTAAAATCACAAGATCAGTAAAACTACATGACCATTAGGATCATATGACCACAGCTCACATTGTTATAGAGAGAATACTTACAATGCTAACAACCTTATATTTAAAAAAAACATTTAATATTAATGAACACATTTTGTCCAGGAAATTTGTCTGCCTGAAGGAGCAATGGCCAGTTGGTTTCATTCATCTCTGACCTATTCTTGAAATCACCTCCCCCAAATAAACAGAAATTCTCAATCAAGAACAAAATAATACAACTTTTTGCAATTCATACAGTTAATAGCATGCTAGAATAATGTGTTGTTTTTATTGTTTTATTTTTGTCTGTCATGCACATGTTCTTTCATCCACTCATACAGAGTTCTAGCTGCCATATCCTTGCAAAAAGCAGGACATGAAGAACAAATAGTAACATAAACAATTTCTAGGGGTTTAACAATTAAAATGGTACTTGCTGTTCCAAAATAATAAATAACCCTTCATAAATGAATCTGCAGACATTGCAGTTGCCACAGTTCTATGCCCCACAATTTTTATTTTTGCAGTATAAGGTACTCTAATTAAAGTACTATCAGTTTGCAAAATATGCATCAAGTTACTAGATTTTTTGTAAACAATCTTAGGTTTATGACATGCAATGTTGGAATTCATTGTTTCCTAAGAGGACGTTCCAGTTCTCTATAAAAACCTTTTAATGGCACTAGACAACTGATATATTTAAAAAAAATACATTTTTCATGTTTTTATTTTCTGCCTGATGCAGAGTCTCTCCAAGCCCTTGTTTTAAAACAGGTGGGAACCTAGAGTTAATTTTACAAGTAACTTCCATTGCCATGCCCTCAAGAAATTTCCGTCTATATCCCTTTTGATGAACATGTTAATAATAAATTGAACTAATTGGTTCAACACATCGAAGTAGCTTGGATACCCAAATCATTTGTCTCTGGGAAAATTCTTTTCATATACATTGGGTGGTTACTGTCGCAGTGTAAATACCTATTAGCAAATGGATTTTTTTATCTGTAAGCAGTACTTTCAAAAATTTTCTCATTAAGATTAGAAGAAATAGTAACATCTAAAAATCACTGTTTGCCTTACACTTCCCAGGGTAAATTTGTGAAATTTCATGGTGTTGTTTAACCGTTCAATGAATACAATGCATTCATCACATGAAGTATTTCAAAAAAAAAAAAATATATATATATATATATATATATATATATATATATATATATATATATATACATTTATATACATATATATACATGGTTTACTATGGGAAAGTCAAAAATAATAAGAAAAAACATCCAGATCTTCAATTCATTTGGGCAATTGTAAGCATATTAATCAGGCTAGAATGTCGAAAACCTAACTCCCCAATTTGAAATTGATATTTCTTGAAATGTCATTTTCTAACACCGTGCACACCAATTCATTTGTGTTCCCTGAACCATATTGTAACCATAACCACACGACAACATGGAAAATCTGCATATGTCCTCATTTTCTACTTTCCACACATTTGCAAATACGTGAGAATAATGTTTGTTCTAGATCAGCTGTCCCCATATACAATGCTGTTGACTTGCAGTGCAATATGTAATTGTTTCATATTATTTTCCACTTGATATTAAGCATAGGTCACATCCTATCTGTAGGTCTAGTATTTAACAAGGTAAAAAATGGAAGGTGCATAGGTTGCCTGCTTGAAGAAAACAAATCAAAAATTCATGAATAGAAGACAATTTATGTCTAAGAAATATCCAAATACTAGTGCCTGACAACAAACATACAGAAGGTAAATGAGGGGTCATCCTCCTTTTTCATAATTCACTAGATGTGCTAACCATTCATCTCAGAAGCAGTTGTAAAGGTACATGGTTAATTTGGGAATGGATATTTAATAAGTAGGAATGGGTTACAGGTAATGTGTATGCACCAAGCGCAGATGAATAGAGTATCATAAAAGAGTTTGTAACAATACATCAAGAATCAATCAATTCAACCAAGATCAGTGTGTTAGCAGGGGGAAGTTTATGTGTTGATTGATGAGCAAGTAAACAGATTGTTCCAAAACATAAGAGTGTATGCTGTGTGGTGTTTGTTTACAAATTATAAGGTTTTGTACACTGTTAAAATCAGCAATGATGTACAACTAGCTGCACAAATCCCTCCGGTGTTAATTCCTCACATCAAGAAAGTAACTGCTCAAACATTGCCTCTTTATCAGTTAATTGGCGCTTCTTGGGAGAAGAGGGTACACAGCATAATTATCAGCATTTAAGATCCTCCATATGATTTTGTTCAAGTGTTATACCATGCTTCACATCCAAAATGTATAACTGCTTATTACCTAACAGGCTTCATAACTGCTGATGCCAGCCTTCAATGGCATTCTGATTGCAGGGATACCTTAAAGTATAGGTATCCCACTGGTTCCAGAAGTGAACATCAAACAAGGATGGTATTCCCTCAAATGTGCAGCTGTGTATACTGTACCATCTAGGCCTGCCTAATATATAATTATGTTTATTGAAATCACATACATTTTCAGCATTTTCTGGCATTTCATGTTCAATATTTTCAAATGTGGAAAGAGCTACGTCAGGCTTCACAAAAGCTAGAGCAGGTATCTGTTTACATAGAATAGCAAACCTTGTATCATTTCCAAATTGGATAGCCAAATTTAACTTTTGTATTTGTTGCCAGATAATCCGTGGTGGTGCAGCATTTAGCGTTGTCGTCTC